>NC_057798.1:659417629-659424157 GCF_018294505.1 Triticum aestivum | reverse complement strand
GGTGACAGTTTAACCACTCCGTACTATGTTAATTTCCCTTCGCTTGTCACGTTTAGACTGATTTTAGTGGCCTATATATTGCTCTGAACCTTGGCTTGTCACCACAGGTTGGTGCATTTTGTGTTGTTCTATTTTCGAAAAGATGGAACCTAGAGGGGCAAGAGTTCGTCCAATGTAACTGCTAATGATCATGTTCTGTGATAAGTTTCATTGTCATGAGTATGTAGGGATCTCTTTTCTTCAAACAAAAAAGGGAAGAATAGTGTACAAGAATGAGAAATAATGAGAACAAGAGGAAGAGCCCCCATTAGATAGATGGAAACTTAATGAATATAGCTGCTGTATTTGGAGATAAACGCAACTCTAATTCAGTATCTAATTATCTACAAAGTAAAACTCATAATTACCATATATGCACAATTGGTTCCAGCGATGTATGCCAGTTGCCATTTTGGATTCTGCATCAATAATTTTTATTCATATGATTCATTTGTATTAGTTTTTGGCAGATATTGTTAACTTGACTTCATGGCTGCGCTCTATCCTGTGTTGCGCCTGTGCTCGTTGCTACTGATGCACTTCATGGCTGCTACTGTGTACAGTAGGAAGTGGAGTTAAGAACAATATTGGTCAGCTGTCCTAGTAAGTAAGATAAATTTTGCAGACTGGATCTGCCAAACACTCCATCCTTAATTCAGATCGGCAACAACCCCAGCCAAAGAAAACCTTATTGTGTTTTCTTAGGATTTCAGACGAATCTTGATGCATAATAGCTACCTAACGGATCAAATAGTAAAACACACCGAACCTGGTTAGGAAGCTCTCTGCAGGCAAACTATTAGTGCATGAACTTAGAACTACACATATGCTAGTGGAATTAAGAACACTGTCGATTAGCTGTCTAGTACAATCTTTTGCTTATTTGCCTCGGATGAAAAAGAACGCATTTACTGATGCAGATCGGCAAACCAACATCTGTGAGAGAATAAGCAAATTTCGTTAAATCAGTGATGTGTATGTGTGCTGTCAGTTATGTGTATGTGCTTATTTTAATCCAGTGAAATATGGCACTGAACTGTAGCTAGCTAAACGGTAGTTTTGCTTAAATTGGTGAAATTTGGCACTGAAATGTAGCTAGCAATGCAAATATCTCAATGAATTCAGCTCTGTTTTCTGTGTGAAACTGTTGTTGTTAAATGAAGCCACATTCCAGTCCACATGCCAATGTATTTTCCATGTTGTGATGGAGGCCTTTTTTGCCTTGTCCACCCGAGAGGCCCTTGAGTTTGCTGGAATGTCGATTAACTTCCGTTCCAGCAAATTCGGGTACTCCATATGTCCTATTTTCAGGAAAGGTCATGCTGAAATTTTCCGTGAATTTTAGCATGACTTTGCTAAAAATAGGACATATGGGGTACTTGTGACTAATGCATGGGCCGAGGTATCTTAGTAGTTAATTAAGTAGGATCAAGTGCCCCGGCGTACTTGTGACTAATGCATGGCTTTTAGGGTGCCCCGGTGTCGATAAAAACCGAAATGATGAAAAGTTAGGCTTTTAGGGTGCCTTGGCGTCGAAAAACCCTCAATGATAAAAGCTTAGATTTTAGGATGCCTCGGTGTCGACAAACCCTAAATGATGAGACCATGATCTTGTTCCTTGACAATAACCAACTTTTTGACCAAACTTTGTTTCTATTTAGAGAGAAACATGGCCCACAACGATGAGGCCGGGGGTTCGGGCGGCAAGGCATTCTGGGAGCTGTCCCAGGAGATGGAGGAACAACCTCACTTGTATGAGGCCGCCGCCTTCCCCACCGATCCTGAGACCACGGATGGTGCCGCCAAGGATGACCACACTGATGCCACCACTGATGGTGCCGCCGAGGATGCCACCACTGATGATGGCGGCGCATGCACAGATAGCAGCCAGCCGAAGAGGCAACGGAAGGACTGGCGCCCGATCGTGCTCCGCACCCTCAAGGAGGAAGTTACTGAAGTGGACTCCAACGGGAATCCAACGGCGCCCGAACGAATAGTCAAGGGGTACTCGCTTCAGCTCGGGTGCATTGTCCGGAGCACCGTCTCGATCAACACCGAGAACCTGAGGCATCCTGACCGGGGGAATTTGCGCCACCTCCTCTTCACGAAGCTGCACGAACGATACAAGTTCCCCGCTGAATTCGAAAACACAAGCCTCAAAGGGAATAAAGTGAACAATGCTGCCCTCACGAAGATGAGCAAGGCCCTGTCTACTTGGAAAAGCAATGTGAAGAGAATGATCGAGAAAGGTGAGAGCTATGAGAAGATCAAGGAGAAAAATCCTTCGATCACCGAAGATGACTACAATGACTTCAAGATCAATTGCTCGAGCACCGCAAGCTCCCAATCAAGTGAGTGGGGGAAACAAATGCGGGAGCTGAACATAGGGGAACACACACTCGGTCCCGGCGGTTACAGAGTGGCGGAGCCTATATGGGACAAGGAGGAGGCGGACCGTGCCGAGCAAGGCCTACCGCCCCTCTTCGATAAATACGGTGACAAGCAGACCAGGAACTTTGTCAGGGCCCGGTACAAGAAGGACCCGAAAACAAAGGAGCTTACCACGGATCCGAAGACCAGGCAGCTTGAGCTTGTTCTGGTAAGGAATACACCCCCGCGTAATTAGCTCCATATGGTTGCATTCTAATTAATGAAGCCGAATTTCTAAATGGTTCACATTCCTTCCGCAGGCGACTGAAAGCAGTAGCGCGGGGTCGACTCAGAGCAACCCTTGGGACACCACTCTAAATAGGGGGTTGAATATAATGAAGAACAAGGATAAGCTCAGTAAGCCGACGTCAGCTGGTCGTGTGGCCGGCAAAGGCTTGTCGACAAAATGGGGGTCATACTATACCGCTGGTGTGCGGAAGGAGAAAAAGACCAGCTCGGAAAGCCAGGCACGAGAGGTTCAAGAACTCAAGGCACAGGTGGCGCGGATTCCGGAGATTGTCCAAGAGCAAGTGGAACCACGACTCGGAGCGACGATCACCGCCCTTGTGCCTACCTTGATCTCGGGGTTGAGTGCGTGGATTGCGGGCGGCCAACAGGGGCCGCCCCCGATTCCTAGCTTCACGGCCAGCAACTCGCATAATGCGATGGCGGGGCCATTGGTGCCTCCGGCGGAGGCGGCATTGGTGTCTCCGACGCCGGCACGGGAGCTTAATGCACCCGGGTGTACGCCGGCCGGCACCTCTTCAGCAAGCGGCCGCTCCGTCAACTGCACGCCCGCCGTTGGCGGTGCCTCGACATTAGCCGAGCTCGACGCCATCATCACGGTAACTAATTAAGCCTCTCTCGGCCGAGGACTTCATCTCCTTGCCTTTGACTGGGCATCCCTGACGCCCTACATGTTTTCGCAGGGCGCCGCCGACGTTCCGTGCACTCTCCTCCACTTCGTGAACAACGAGTTGGTCGATGTCGCCAAGGGAAAAATCGTTCAACCGGGCAACCCCTTGTTCCACGGTACCCAGATGCCACCCAACTTGTTTAGGGTTCAACTGGTTCGGGTGCTGCCAGGCTGCGACGACTTGTTACCTCCGATTCGACCCGTCGGGGCCGACGATGATGACGTGATGACCCTCAGCGTCTGCCTGAGCTGGCCCCTGCTTTGGCCGAAGAGCCAGATTCGTTTGGGGGCGGGGGACACCACCCCAAAGACAACACCGCCAGTCGTGCCGGCGCCAAGTCGGCCCCATGGCAAGACCGCCGTAACGGTGCCGGACATCCCTATGCCACTGGATCCAAACATGCATATGGCACAGGATCAGAACGACGACGACGACGACGACGATACATTTGGCAACGTCGATCAGTACTTTGCCGAGCATGGGTACGATGGCGACTTCATGGGGCCTCCTTCTCAAGAACCAAACCCAACAAAAGACGTGTGCGATCTAGCTCGTACCGCGGAGAAGCCAAGTTGCAACAGGCTCCGTCTGGCGTTCAGCTCTCAGGAGACGCCTCCAGCTGCCGACTTCACCGAGCCTCAGATAGGCGAGGTGCGAAATATTATCAGCCCCAACACACTCAAGAAGGCGGTCTGTGAGCAGAACTCGGTCCCATTACAGGAGAAGAAGAAGGCACGCAAAAGAAAGACTAAGAAGGGTGCGAGCCAGCCGGCACCGAGTACGATCCGTGCTCAGGACGGGCCACCTTCACCGCAGGATATCTCGAGGAGGGTGCCTGTGGCGGGTAGGGCGATGCTACCACCAAATATGCTCAATGCTGCAACCGGTGCTATGCGGAGTCTGCACGACAGTGTTCTTTCTTTGGAGAAGCGGCGTCTCAGAGAGAAGGATGTGGCATACCCGGTTTTCGTGGCCAAGGTGCCAGAGGGCAAGGGCTTTGTGGATGGCGACATCGGGGGTACAATCGTCCTGCGGTTTGATGACATCTTTGCTATGTTTAACCTTCATCCGCTGCACTACACCTTCGTTCGGCTATTTTCGCTGAGTATGGAGATGCGGATCATTCGCGACAAGACCCCGGACATCGTGATAGTCGACCCCTTCTACATGCGTGCCAAGATCTTGGGCAGCGCTGGGGACCGGCAAGTCGTGAGTTCTTACCTCGAAGGCGTCATTCTGGCAAACCAAGATAAGGATAACTTCCTCGTGCCTTACTTTCCCGAGTAAGTCCTCCCCTCAACCGGCCCGTAACATATGAATTCTTACTTTTCGATCGTTTTTCTTTTAACATTCCGTGTTTTCTGCAGTGACACACGTTGCACGCTCATCCTCCTAAGCCCCAAATATTCCATGGCCACGTATTTCGACCCGGACCGTCAGTCGAACGTAGACTACACAAATGTCAAGAAGGTTCTTGATGATGTTCTCCCCGGCTATGCCCAATCTGGAGGCACTTTCACCAGGCCTATTCGTAAGTACGGCAAGCACGTGTTCTCCCACAATACGACGTTCTGCTGCGTCAAGCAGCCGCCTGGCGGTCAGAAGGGTGCCTACTACGCCATCCATCACATGCGGGCGATCGTACGGGACCATCATCGACTTCTGCTACCGAGTAAACTCCAAGATTGGGCCGCGAGCGTGTCGGCAATCCAGGACGCGGACCTCCGACAAGAATTCTTTCGCATCCAGTCGGAGTTTGCGGAAATCATCCATCAAGATGTCCTTCGTACCTCGGGGCAGTTCTACCTCAGAAATCAACCGTCCAACAGTGACATCGACACAATGCTACAAATGCAGGATGACAATGCCCGTTCTTTCATGACTCCCACGATAGACGGCGGCTTCATCCACGCTCCGGTCCCATGAGTCGAGTTGTCTAGTTCTGAAACATCGATTGGCTCATGTTGTAATTAAACTTTAATGAACTTGTAGTATGTCTCTTTGGTTTTGAGAGTCGTTCAACTTAGATGTAATCGATGCTATTAATGTCTTGCTTTTCTCTTCCGATCGTTCTGTTGCATAATTATATATTGCTTATGTATTGTCTGTGAATTGGTACTAACGTTTCGTTTGGCTAGTGCATAGTGATGCCGACGTATGTCGTGTACAAGGGTAAGGTTCCCGGAGTCTACGATGACTGGGAGGAGTGTCGGAGACAGGTTCACCGATTCAGCGGTAACAGTTACAAAGGGTACACCACTAGGGCCGAGGCCGAATCTAGATACGCCCGCTATCTAGCGGGAGAGGGGAGGGAGCGTTGGAGGAACCGGATGAAGACGAGTTTCATCATGATGATGCTCATCGTGATGACCGCAGCTCTCTTCTATGTGATGGTAGTTTAGATGATCGATATCGACTTGTAATGCGAAGACAAACTCGCTACTCGCGGTCTCGAGACTTGTAATATAATGTTCTATCTTTGTTCGGTCTTTTTAATTCGGAGACTAATATGATGAATTGTATTCGGAGACTAATATGATGAATTGTATTCAAAGACTAATCTTCTATTGTATTTGATGAATCTATTGTTGATGTGTGCTGTCTATATTTTGTCAAATTATACATTTTGTAACCTGTGCAAAAAACAGAAAATAAAAAAATAAAAAAAACCTAATATTCATACTAATGGCGCATCACACGACAGTGCGCCATTAGTATGACAGTGCATACTAATGGCGCATCACCGGGTAGTGCGCCATTAGTATGCTGCGGTTACTAATGGCGCATCCAGAGGTGGTGCGCCTTTAGTATGCCAAAGCACCTGGGTGTACATGCCAACTGGGAGGCATACTAATGGCGCACCCTCGCATATACTAATGGCGCACCAGGTGGTGCACCATTAGTATACCAGATACTAATGGCGCACGAGCTGGTGCGCCATTAGTAAAAATTACTAATGGCGTGCTATCAGTGGCGCACCAGTGATGCGCCATTAATGGCCATATTAGGTGCGCCATTAGTAGTGGTATTTCTAGTAGTGTCCGGTGAGCCCCCTCCCCGCTGTGGCTGGTTCTTCCTTCACCCCGGCGAGCCCCCCCCCCCCACCCCCTGAAAATTGACTGATCCAAAAGTCGATTCAGTC
>NC_057798.1:659408717-659417495 GCF_018294505.1 Triticum aestivum | reverse complement strand
ACTGAAGTGTAGCTAAATCAGAGCAGCATCGCAAGCAAGAGCAAGAGCAAGAGCAGCAGCGCGAGCAAGAGCAATATCAAGAGCAGACCAGGCAGGGGACCGAGAGCAAGAGCAGAGCAGCAACGCGAGCGAGAGCTAAAGCAGCAGCAGCTCCTACTGATGTCGACGTCGCCGCAGAGGGAGCGCCACCGTGGAGGAAGTGTCCGGCAACGCCGCCGTGGATGGAGCCGCGCCATGTCGGCTCGGGACCGAGCACCGGCAGCACCGTGAGATCGAATCAAGAAGAAAATGCGGCGATTAGTGTACAACCTCTTTGGTGGCGCCGATTAGGCCGCAGCTTCATCCGAGGAAACGGTGATGATGATGCTCTTTCGGTGGTGCAGGTGAAGACGGTGGTGTGGGAATGGAGGTGGCACGAAAGACAAGGGGAACATCGGGGCAGCTCCTTGGAGGTGGAGGACGGGGTGGCTGAACCGGCGGGATGACGAGATTGACGACGGATCCTCATCCGGTACGATGGATGAGGGACGTCGAGGTGTTGCTGTGGACGACGTCGTCGGGGAAGAGGCTCCGGCTGGGTGGTAGACAGAGGAGGGTGTAGGGCTTCGTTGCAGATTTTTGCGGCCTCGATGTATGAATGGGTGGGCGGATGAGATGGGAGTGGGGAACCATGGCTTAGGGACGCGCTTGTCCGAAATGTGGGGTAAGTTACGAAAGTACCCCCACCGATTTGAGGCCGTTCTTTCAGTTCAGGGGTACCATGGGCATTTCACGTGTCGGGATTTCACAGGAGGTGGGGGTTTTCGCGCGCGTTGTAATTTCGGAATAGCAAGGCGCGGGTTGAGATGGAGGGAGTTGCCGGAGCACAACAAGACAAAGATATATCTTAAATATTTCGGGCTAACAAGGCGCGGGTTGAAATTTCTGGACAAGCCTAACGTGTACTGTACCAAATCAATTCGCACTACAAATGTCATTCAAAACTTTGAATTCATGTTATGTTCAATTAAAATATTTCGCTACGTGTATAATGCATGCAACCTACTACTCAAATGAACGTTTTAGTGCATTCCAAACGTATATACTACCGCTTCAATATGAACTAAATTTGAATTCATTTCTCTATTTGAATAAGATCTACAATAATGATTGTTGTGAAGTCAAAGCATTTGAATTCGTTTCTCTGTTTTAATAAGATCTACAATCATCATTCTTGTCAAGTTAAACCATCATTGGTATATTATCTTCACAGCACACCACATGATTAGTCTCGAGTTACATATGAACTATGTGTACTATATGAACTCGAACTCGATTTTTTGAATCCACTTTATGTTGATTTCAAATCACATTACATTTCTAGCTCTAGCTAGATCTTCATAATCTAAACCATGTCTCATATATATAATGTGTTTTTCACATTATGTATGGTGCCCCGCCCCCTACGCCTACAAGTATTTAGATGTGAGTTGCAAACACCACACATTACCACAAATTCAAATAAAATGTGAGAATGTTCGACATATAGTATTGTTTAGATTGTTCGATATTTAGTTGTAAGCTGCAAACGCCACACATTATCACAAATTCAAATAAAATGTGAGATTGTTTGATGTATAGTATGGCTTAGATTGTTCGACATTTAGCTGTCAGTTGCAAACGCCATGCATTATCACATTATGGTATAACATGTGCACAACACGCGTATCACCGCTATATTCATGCATGCATATGTTTAAAACACTATGCTCTACACAATAAGCCTCCTGACAAAGGTTGGTACTCGCCCACTGATTTCATCCATATGATTGAGCTTTGTCATCTCTATTGGTGTTGTGCTACTGTTTAGATAATGTCATGAAAAAGTGGTATTGTCCTTGAGAAGTGCTTCATCTGTGTTGTTTTAAATATTTCCTTTCCTTTTTTCGAGCAAACAGGGATGCTAGCATTTAGTTGTCCTCTTATGTTTGCACAACAGGATCATCTTCCTCAGAAGAAGAATATGGAGTACGTGAAGTGACTAGTTCCGATTATGCTAGGATGAAGAAGCCCTGTCTATCTTCTCATCAGAAGGAGCAGTTGAAGGATGGTTACATTACTCCCCACAATACCAAACTAACTTCACCTCAGAAGGACTGACAAATCTCCATTTTTTTGTTGTGATGCGCGAGTACAATGTTGTTCTAGGATTCTTTCTGGTGAGTTCCATTTTTCTAAAAGTGTGCTCTGCATGGACCATGTAGGTGCTAGTTTAAACTATCAATTCATAGTACAATTTGCTTTATACTAATCACTTTTTTGTATTTGTGCAAACAGGGGTGCTCCGCTTGATTTCAATGGAAACTGCACAAAATATTCATGAACAAATCGAATCATTCATTTCCACCACAAGAAAGGAGGTGCCGATAAGTTCAAGGCGGTACAACATATAAGGGCGAAATCATACAAGCTACGCGCGAATTTGGTTGATTTTGGTGGAACTGCATAAAAAGAACAGCTGGTTTATTTAGCACGAGGTGCCATGTCAATGTCCGAACTGATGGCAAACCCTGCCCATTCCACAGTCGTAGGCATTTGATATTTTGGAATGGGACAACCTTGTCAAATTTTGCTCATTGATTTTAGCAAGAAGACATGCGTTTGATATTTTCGAATAGGACGCCCTTTGCTATCAGCAGCACCAATCAATTTTTTCTTTATTCTTCAGTTGTGAAGCAAATATTTCCTCTGACATGTGAGTCGCTGAGATGCATAATCATCGATTGTTTTGAATGTTCTCTATGAATTGCCAGCCCTGTGTGTTTGATTGCAATGTACAGAAATGCTAAAAAGTTGCTCAAACTCTTTGTACTCCTTCTATTCCTTTTTACTTAGCACATTGTGAAAGTGCAAACTTTTTTCTATAAGATTTGTCAAAGTAGAGATACTTTGACTGCGGACAAAACTTGTATGCAGACTAGAAAGGACCGGAGGGAGTACATGTGAAACTGCTGTAAACGAGGTGATCACCCTGGGAATAATGCTAGTACCTATTGTTTTGCATGTTCATCCAATGCCAGTGATACAGAAATTTGAACTAATTGAAATAAATTCATTCATACACGGTCGGATTTCATATAAACATGCTGGATTTCATTACATTTCATACATTCTTCAACTAAAAAGGGGTGCGCTGGAGGTATAATTAATTAACCGAAGCTACCCACCTGTGTCCCGCTGAGCCGAACAGAAGCTTCAGAGACTTAACTGCAAGTGCAGTTGCGTAACTGACATGTGGCCTGTTGGGCCCACGTGTCAGTCAGCCAACTGCACCAGCAGTTAAGTAGAAGCAGCGTTCTTCTCCAACACAGCTCTCCGACTCCACGTCGCCGCCAAGAAGCTAACCGGCCGTCAATGGTTAACCTGCCTAGTTTGGCTTCAACCAGAGTGTAGCAGCGGTGGCCTTATTTGGACCCGAGCGGCGGCGACCTACCGTGTTCTACTCTTCCTTGTTTTTTGTGTGGTGCAGCCTCGTTGGCAGCGAGGCGGGGCCTCGGCGGAGCCGGCGATGTCCTCTGTCTCATTGCCGGCGGGCGGCGCCTCGGCGGAGCGGTAGAAATCCTCCCCCTTATTGCCGGCAAGGTGGGGCCTCAGCTGAGCCGACGATGTCCTCTGCCTCGTTGTTGGTGGGGCGGGGCCTCGGCGGAGCCGGCGGTGTCCTCTGCCTTGTTGTTGGCACCGCGGGGCCTCGGCGGAGCAAGGCCTCGTCGATGCCAGTGGAGCGGGGACTCATCAGAGCCGGCATTGTCCTCTGCCTCGTCCTCGGTCTTGCCAAACATCGCCTCGCCCGCTTCATCGCCCTCTTTGTAGGCGGCCGCAACCTCCGCCACCCGCATGCGGTACCGCCAGCGCTCGAGGTGGCCCTCGCGGGCGGAGTGGTACGAGTCGAGTAGCGCCTCCTGCTCCGCCCGCTCTGCGGCGATCTGCTCCTCCTCCTGCAGGTGCTCCTGGAGGAGATGGTGGTTGTAGGCGGCGGCGGCCTGCGCCTTCCAGAACTGCTCCTCATGCATCTGCCTCACCGTGTCCATATATTGGGCACGGGCCTCGCCGATGGTCATGGTGCAATGCACCGGCGAGGATGGCGCGGAGGAGGGGGTTGGTGCTGGATCATCGACTACCATGTTCTCCATTGGGACGTCGTCGTCATCTGGCTGCCTGCCGGCCAGCCGGTCGGCAGCAATGGCTTCCATCTTCTTGTGGTCCGTCGTCCGCCCGTGCCGAAGAGCACTGGAGTGCGAGGAAGCCATGATGGGCAGTAGTGGTGTGGACAGGAGAAAGGGAACGGGTGCGGATGACTGCGGCTATGACCGGCGCAGCAGTTTATATAGCAATGGTGGGCGGCGGAGGGACGGATGTGTGGCGCCGGAGTAGCCGCCTTGGCAACCGCGTATCATTAATGTGGGCGGCAGATAGACGGACGGACGACACTTGTGTCGTTTGAAGGCGGAGCAATCGCTTGCACCGGGAAGCGGGGCGGGCGGTGCTGACTATTTCGGGCGGAAATCGCGCGGCGGGCGAGGAGATGACTTTACTTGGAGATGATGATAATGGGGACCCACCAGGGCCATAGCCTCACGTACACAAGTGTATCCTTATTATATAAAACTATAATTGTTTTTCTTACTCCTGGTTTCCTGATATCACGGTTCCACATCATTGTCAACCTATCTAGTCAATAAACGAGAGAATTGCACAAGAAGCGGCCGACAGCTGGGACCAAGTAGCTCAAGCAGTATTTGTGTTTGTGAGGTGTGAGCACTGCAGAGTTTTTTGATGTTTAGCCTAGATATTAATTTTTCTCCTCTGAACAACAACGAAGACATCGCTGCAGGTATTAACTGGGCGGGCTGTGGCCCGTCTAGACCAGGCCACATATCCAGCCCAGATATTAATTTTTTTCAAGCTGAAAATGGCTAGCCCAGCTATACTTTTTTTAGGAATACCCAGGCAAGGTCAAGTTGTTATTCTCCGCCCCGCTAGGCTGCAAATCTTTCCTAGAAGGGATGCATTAGGCTTAACAAGGAAATGGGCTTTAAGAAATAATAAATGGGATGTAATTATAAAAACTGGGCAGTAACTATAAAAAATGCACCAAACACGTAATTACTTTATAAAATATTATTTTTGGATATTGAAAATTTTAATTTCATTAATTGTTGCGAGCGCAATGTTTCGTTGGATTTTTACGTAATATAAATTTATATTTAAATTGTATTTAATCTGACTAGAAATTTCGGGATAAAATTATTTCGGATCCCATCAAAATGTGGGAAATTTTATTGAATTCTGTTTTGAACGGTTGGTTAAAATAGGCTATACTTTTAACAAACTGTAAATGGGCTGTAGTAAATTCCATTAAAATTCAAAAATGGGCTGCACATTCTTACAAATCTCAAATGGGCTATAAGTTTTTTGCCACACACTTGTGGCCTTACTAAGTTGACGTGTCCCCTACAAAAAAGAGAGTTGATGCGTATGCAAGACTTTGTCAACTTATAGTCAACACACGGTTCTAGCAGTAGTGGTCGTTGGATGTCCATCCAACGGATGCCGTGCTTCTTCTTCAATCTCGGATATTCTAGCTTCACCCGTCCAAAAAATGATTCCTCCCCCTGACATCTGGGGCGCACCGTTTCGGAAGCTGACCTGTGGGCCTACTAAGTTGACGCGTACCAAGGGGTTTGTCAACTTAGTCAATATAAACGATTCTAGCTGCAGTGACCGTACGATGTCCATCCAACGGTCGTCGTGCTTCTTCAACCTCTGGTCTTCTTGCTGCAGCCGCCCAAAGCAGCACCGGTCGTGCCGCTTGCTCCTGCCTCCCGTGGACGGCTATGCTACCGCGGAGGCCTCACCGCCCCCTACTACTCCCACTGCTGGCCAGGCCATCCCTCCACTCACCCACAACCCCCTGTTATTCTGCGGCGATGGCAGCCTCACACCGCATCCGAACTAGTCAACCCTCGTACTCCTCTCCGCGTGGGCATCCGTTGACGCATCTTCCCCAGCTCCGCGTCGTCCCCTTCCTAGGCCTCGTCGTCGTCCACCGCCGTGGTGCTCTCGGCACGGCGTGGTCAACATGGTCAAGGAACGACTTCCATCGGACGTGGACTGTACATGGAGAGGCTGGCAGCTGGGTCCACGGCCACAGCAAGGAAGTGTCTCCTTATTACGCGAAAAATAATGATTCCTCCACCTGACAACTGGGACCCACCGGACGGCCCACTGTATTTCATGAAAAAAACATTTCCCCCTGACTGCTAGGACCCACCAGCTACATCTTCACACGCAAGGAAGTGCGTCCGAAAAAAAAACGATTTGCCCCCCTGACTGCTGGGACCCACCAGCTACATCTTCGCACGCAAGGAAGTGCGTCCGGGCAAAAAACGATTCGCCCCCTGACTGCTGGGACCCACCATCTACATCTTCGCATGCAAGGAAGTGCCTGACAGTCGGGACCCACCTGGTCGAAGCGTACGTAGCGTTGTCATTCTGGTCCCGAACGTGTACGTACATACTGGTGGATGTAGATGCGCGCACGTGTCGTAGTAGAGGCGTGCACGTAGCATGTACACCTACGTACAGCGGCCACTGTGCAAGAAATAAAATACGGCCACGTACGTACATACGGGCGAGGTCTCGAACGCCTACTCGCGCATACGTATGGCCATGGCTCGTGTACATGGCTGGGTCAGAACGAAGAAACAGCGTCGTCGTCGTGTTCATGGGGAGCCAACCGGCTGGGTCGGAACGGAATGCATTTTCGTGTTCATCGGGAGGGCTTGGACGGAATAGGCGATAAAAACGAGGCCTGGCGTACCGCACAACGGAGGAAATGACCTTGTGTTCGACCGACCACATTTGAAACGGGATCCTGTTCATCAGGAGGGGTCTGGCGTACCGCAAAACGAAGGAAACGGACTTGTGTTGGACCTCTTATGGTCGATACAGGATCCTGTTGATCGGGAGGGGTGTGGCATACCGCAAACGGACGAAACGGACTTGTGTTGGAGCGCTACAGTCGAAACGGGGGTCCTGTTCATCGGGAGGGGTGTGACATACCGCAAAACGGGACTCCACGCGATACTGTTCATCTCCACCGTCGACCTCCTTCAGCCTCCACGGGCTACTGTTCGTCCACCGTCGACCTCCTCCATCCTCCACCTGGGACTGTTCATCCACGGGCTCCTGTTCATGCAGCCTCCACCGCGCGCTACTCCACCGTCTACAGTTCAACCACCTCCATGGGCTCCTGTTCAACCACCCATCCACGGGGCTACTGTTCATCCACCCCTCCACCGTCTAGTGTTCATCCAGTCCTCCACGGGGTCGTCCTGTTCATCCAGCCCTCCACAGGGTCCTGTTCATCCAGCCCCAACTGGCTCGATCGATCGGGGTCCTGTTCATCCAGAGGCAACACCAAGGGGTCCTGTTCATCCACCTCCGCCGCTCACTGTTCATCCTCCCCCCTCCCCTCCTCCCCCGCAACGCTCACTGTTCATCCAAACCCCTTGCAACGCTCACTGTTCATCTAGAGGCAACATCGATCGGCTTAAGTTAGCAGCAGTAGCGAAGGAATCGCTCGATCGCTCGGGTTCAGTAACGCGTAGCCTGCAGTGCAATCGCTCGGGTTCAGTTAGGCGACGCCTCGCTCGGGTTCAGTCAGAGCCCAACGCCTCGTACACACGCACGTACGTGTACGAGAGAAACGCGCATCGCTCGGCCCCCGACCACCCACCGTAACCGGGAACTCCCCGAAATTTTCCTCGCCCTCGCTTCTACCACGGTTTTTCCGTCATGGACGGCCCAAAGAATGCCATGCAGCTGCGTCTCTGGCCCGCCCAGGACGAAAAGCCCATTTTTTGTCATGATTTTTTGCCATAGAAGTAGGAGCCCACCACATCTATGATGATACCGGGTTTTGTCACAATTATCATCATAAAAGTGTCATAAGTATGACAGAAAAAAATTTCATTCGGCCCAAAATGTCACGGATGTGTCTTTTTTTGTAGTGAAACGGGCTGTATCTTCAGGAGTCGGCTTTCTCAAGTAATCGGGGCCAAACACAGCAATTACAGCCTTGCAGAACTTATATAGGGACTCTAGGCATGTAGACTCGCTCATACGGACGTACTCGTCAATGAGATCACCGGGCACTCCATATGCAAGCATTTCGATGGTGGCAGTGCATTTTTGATAAGAGGAGAAACCAATCTTTCCAACGGTATCCTCTTTGCACTCGAAATAGTCATCGTAGCCGACCACCCTCTCTCTAATACAGTTGAAAAGATGCCTACTTATACGGAAAGGGCGGCGGAATTTCTAATGTTTGAACAACGGATTTGTTGTATCAAAGTAGTCCTTCCAAAGAAGGAGATGCCCGCTCTCTCGGTTGCGATTCAACGCCGAAAGGTGGCCCGGAATGGAGCCACGGAACAACGGTCGCTGGCTATTGAGGTGGTGATGGACCAACACGGCAGCCAATATCTCCTCCTCGTCATCGGACGACGAATCGTTGGAGTTGCAAAGGAAATTGTGAAAAAGGAACTCGTTGGCGGAGTCCATTTGTACTTTGGCAAATCGTCGAACAGCTTGCGGGCGTCGACGAAGGAGACGGCCGGCGAAGGGAGTCGCGGCGTCCACGGACCCAGCTAGCTAAACTGCCGGCGTCTGACGAGCGTGCCGGTGAGGATCTGACCGGGGAGGCGAGGCGGCTTCTTGGTCGCGGTCGCGGCTGTG
>NC_057798.1:659404366-659408335 GCF_018294505.1 Triticum aestivum | reverse complement strand
GGAAGCAGTCGATTCCCCGGCGGCAAGACGACGATGGCGGGCGACGTGGGAGGTGGCGGCTTTGCTGAGCGAATGTTGCGACGCCGACAACTGGCAGAGTCACCGAAAAAATGGACGGCAGCATCGGTGACGAAGGAGGCAGGCGAGGGTTGCTGTTGGATGGGGAAGGCCGATGTGCCAACTACCAGCGGGCCCGGGGGAAGGATAAGGCGAGTGCGGGCGCGTCCGTCTCGTGTCCGCGCCGATGCAAATCCGGCTTAAAAATGGGCCGGGAATGGGTCGCCCGCGGACGAAAAGCGGACGCGCGTCCGTTGGGTCGGCGCGTTGGGCCGACTTTTGTGTCTGCATTGACCAAAACAGACGCCAGCGGACAAAATGAGTCGCTCCATTGGAGTTGCTCTAATCAGCCAGTCAATTATTGATTTTTATCATGCATATTTTTTGAGGTTTAAAGCCACTAGAAGGATCAGAATGATGGAAAGAGAACTAAATGAGTGGATAGAACGCGGCGTCACCAGAATGTGCTAACATTCGGGCGTGGCGAACTCCGCTATTCGCCATGACAATAGATGTTATCCAGGCAATATATGAGCACTGCTTGAATGTGCTAATTTTTTAAATAATACATTTTTATGTTAAATTTCAGAAGTATTACGCCATAATTATATTTTTTTAAAATATTACTCAGTCGGCCTACTGCTGACCGATTGGATCCACTCGGACTATTGCTGGCCGATTGGATCTAGTCGGCCAACTGCTGGTCGATTGACACACAGTCTGCTTCCTCTAGGCCGATAGGTGCAAATAGGTATTTGAAAAATGTTGAATAAGTATTTGAAAAAAAGTTGACCATGCATATAAAAATGTTAATCAATCATTTAAAAAAATGTTGAACAAGTATTTGAAAAATGTTGAACAAATATTTGAAAACTGTTGAATAGGTATTTGAAAAATGTTGAAGAAGTATTGTTTTTTTTAATCATGTACTCCCTCCGTCCTAAAATAAGTGTCTCAACTTTGTACTAACTCTAGTACACAGTTGTACTAAGATTGAGACACTTATTTTGGGACGAAGGAAGTATATAAGAATGTAAATCAAGCATTTGCAAAAAATGTTGAACAAGTATTTGAAAAAAATGTTGAACAAGTATTTAGAAAATATTGATCATGTATATAAAAATGTCGAACAAGTATTTGTAAAATGTTGATCATGTATATAAAAATGTTGAACAAGTATTTGGAAGAAATTTGAACAAGTATTTTAAAAAATAATATAGAAAGAAAAGAAAAAGGAAAGAAATAATGGATAAGACCGGCTCAGTCACCTCTAGTTGGTCGCGATCCCTTTTCTAACCAGTAACTGGAAGCTGATGGGGTGGTTAGCTGCGCTGGTGATTGCCATGGCAGCTTCCAGATGTTAAACATTTTTTCAAATACTGGTTCAAAATTTTTAAATACTTGTTTAATATTTTTTAAATACTTGTTCAACATATTTTCACATACATGTTCAACATTTTTATATACATGATCAACATTTTTACAAATACTTGTTCAACATTTTTATATACATGATTAATATTTTTTTTCAAATATTTGTTCAACATTTTTCCAAATACTTGTTCAATATTTTTTGCAAATGCTTGATTAACATTTTTATATACGTGATCAACATTTTTTAAAATACTTCTTTAATATTTTTCAAACACCTATTGAACAGTTTTCAAATATTTGTTCAACATTTTTTCAAATACTTGTTTAACATTTTTTCAAATGCTTGTTCAATATTTTTTTCAAATGCTTGATTAACATTTTTATATGCATGATCAACATTTTTTCAAATACTTTTCAACATTTTTCAAATACATATTCAACATTTTTTTCATGCACCTGTTGGCCTAGAGGAAGCAGATTGGATGCCAATCGGTCAGCAGTGGGCCGACTGGGGCCAATCGGCCATCAGTGAGCCGACTGGTTCCAATCAGCCGACAGCGGGCCGACTGGGGCTGGCCGACTGGATCCAATCAGCCGGCAGTAGGCTGACTGGATCCAATCGGTCAGCAGTAGGCCGACTGGGTAATATTTAAAAAATATATAATTACGCCGTGATATTACTGAAATTTAATAAAAAGATTGTATTATTTTAAAAAAATAGCTTGAAATGGGACTCGGGTGAGCAGTAAAATCCGAAAAAAAATTAAGAATTGAAAATATTCTGAATTTTTTTGGTAAGAACGTTGATGTTTTTTCTTTATGCGCGTGCAAAATTTCGCGATGGAATTACATTCATGGAGATGTGGGTAAAAAAGTTGATGGTCAGAAATTACCTTGATGCCGCCAGCACGTACGTACACTCACGCGTAATGGGACAAGTAGCTCGCTAGCCCATTGGATTAGACCGATTTTGTAATGGAAAATACCAGATTAGGTCTGTGTGCTCCGCCCTTGGATTACCAAATGTGTCCTAGCTAGCCCTTGGTGAATGTGATAGCTGGCCTTTAAAATTAATAAACACTGATGATGAACGGGCATATGCACCGATCGATGCATGCCACGAAATGTTCAACATGCATGTATCACAGACGCAGAAAGCATTTTCTCTTCGTTTACCTAAGTTCCTGATCACTTTATGGTTCTTCTAACTAAGTTGCTGCTCACTTTTATCAGGATACTGCACGTCTGCACCCACAGCACTACAAGCACAACAACCAACAATGGATCCCAGCTCGTAGTGTCCTGTGCTGCAACTGCGTGAGCTTTGCACCAGTTGCATGGGATAATGATGATGGTTATAGCGTGATCCCTGCAGTACTCCCGTCGCTTGCGCTGATAGAAATGTTCATGGACAGAAACCGAGCGACGACGACAATGGTCTCTAGCTAGCTGCTGCTGGAGATAAGGAATTTGCAGGTTGGGCACGCACCTTTTGCACCATGAGCTTTTCTAGGATTCGGAGCTGCAAATCTTGCTGAGTTGTGCCGCCCAAAAAGGACACATCACATGAGATTCCCTTCACTGTATAGCTTCTAACCTAGGCTGCATCACGGCTAGGTGCAATGCCAGGTTCATCTACCCGGCTCCAAGACCTTGCATGCATTTGCACACCACAGTCCACATGGGGCAAACAAGCTTGCTACTAGATCTTTACTCTTTCGCCTAGACTTATAAATAGCAGCCGGTTATGTGCTCCTCAGCAGGGTAGATTAGACAAGTGAGGTGTGGTCCACGGGAGATGAGCAGAGTCCTGGCTAAGTAGTTTGGTTGGTTGTCCACTGGAGTTCTCTTCAAATCACTTCAGTAGCTAGCTTAACTATGTCTCAGTGCATTGACACTTCTGTAAGTGTGCGCAGTGAGCTTGACAGCTGTGCATAGTGAAGTGTTTGGGGGAACTCTGGGTGGCAACCAGCAATTTCAATACAGGTTTGAGAGTGCTTGTGTTTTAATTATAGTGGTAGGTCCATGTATGAAGTCCATATACATGATGATGGGTACGTGAGAATTAATCGAGTTTGGCCTCGTCGGGAGTTCCCTTCAAGCACTTCAGGAAGCATCTCTTTCAGGGCAATTCTGAAGTGTTTGGGGGAACTCTTGTTGTCGCCAAGCATTTAGTAACATATGGGCCACATACCATAAGAGAGATATACTAATGGCAAACCAAGTTTGGTACTAGCGGGAGTTCCCTTCAAGCACTTTACGGAGCACCTCTCCAAGGTATTATGTGAAGTGTTTGGGGGAACTCTTGTTGTGGCCAAGCATTTAGCGGATACTGCAGGTTATATCGCGAGAGATGTGTTGATGACAAGTCATGTTTGGTATTACCCTGAGTTCCTTTCAAGCACTTCACGAAGCATCTTTCTGAGAGCTTATGTGAAGTGTTTGGGGGAACTCTCGGTTTCACCAAGCATTTACAATGCTAGCCACATACAATAAGAGAGATGCACTAATAGCAAGCCGCATTTGGTATTACCGGGA
>NC_057798.1:659403175-659404174 GCF_018294505.1 Triticum aestivum | reverse complement strand
CGGTTAAACAAGGCATTTAGCCGGTATCGCGTGTCATAAACCACAAGACAAGTATTGATGGTGAATCATGTTTGGTATTGCTAGGAGTTCTTTGCAAGAACTTTGCGAAGCACCTTTCCTAGGCTTCTGTGAAGTGTTTGGGGGGAACTCTCAGTGTAACCAAAGCATTTACTAGATACTGGTCATAAACGACAAGAGTTGTACTAATGGTGAACCATGTTTGGTATTACCATGAGTTCCTTGCAAGCACTTCACGATGCATTATTTCAAAATGCCATTGTGAATTATTTCAGGAAACTCTCAGTGCCACCAGGCTTTACTCAATGCCGGGGCCAAGAACACAAAGACATGATCAATATGAAGCCTGTTTGATTTACCATGGATTCCTTCCAAGCACTTCATGAGGCCTTATTCCCAGCACCATTGTGAAGTGTATGGGGAACCATCGGTGCCACCAAGTATTACTCAACGTGTTTGGGGGAACTCTTGGTTCCACTAAGTAATGTTTGGTTTTGCCAAGCATTATTTTTTAACACTTCATGAGGTGCTATTACGAGGCCTATCGTAAAGTATGGCAGGAATTGTAGGTATCACCAACACGTCATAAATGTATCTATAATTTTAAAAAAGATCATTTCATAATCTTATTGAATATGTATTGTCTATCATTTATTTGGACTAACATATTAGTAAGAAAGTGCAAGAGTGCAATTTTCTTTGTATCTTTTGTTACAGAAACTAGGGCATTTATTAAAGTACACAAACTTTGAGAAAATTCAAGGGACACTTTTAGTCATAAGAGGACCAGTGCCGGCACATAGGGCTAGGGGAGCCTATAGGGCCCACAACTCCCTACACGCACCCTATAATTGGGGCGCGCTGCCAGGGCGTGTGGGGCCCTTATGCATTGTTTCCCTCGATTCTCGCACCCCTGTCTCATAAATACCATGAAAACTTCCTCATAATTATCATACTTTTTCCACCATTGTCGTCACTTCG
>NC_057798.1:659389409-659402958 GCF_018294505.1 Triticum aestivum | reverse complement strand
ATGAACATACTACCGATATAAAGTCATCACAATCTATGCTATTATTTCTCATCAGTGCTTTCATTGTTTATTACACATACACATGCTTATGTTTTCATGTCACTGTTACCTGGAAAGAAGAAACTAGTGAACCTGCGAACCCATTCCAGTTTTCCTCATAAAAATTACCACAACTTTCCTTTGCATGGGAGCTTTTTCTGTACTTATTTATTCTGAAGATACAAAAATACTTCAAACCATAAAATACGCCCATGACTTGTTGCAACTAGCACAGCTAGGGAGATTGACAACCTCGGAGTTGTTGGGGACACAAGTGAAATTCCTAGTTTGTGGTTGCGGTGTTGTTGACTGGAGTTCGGAGTGTTGCATCTATGGGTTGACCCTTGGTTTTTGAACTGAGGAGAAGATTTGCCACTTGCTTCAAACCCATGCACTTGGGGGGCCAACAATCGTTGTCAAGAGCGACAAGCAAATTTTGTGGTGTCTTTGTCAGGGAGGTAACTAATATTAAGTCTCACTCTACATTACTACTATTTATGTTCCTCATTATTTACTTTGCTTAGTTGCTTTTATTTATTATAGTTTACTTTTCTGCATTACTTATGCACGATAAAAAAATCGTATTTCATCATGCAGTTAATTTCTTCTACTTAGTAGTAATTTAAAGTCTATCCAAAAATATGGTGACACCTGATCTAGAAATTCTTTTCTTTCAGAAAAGGCGAGGTGAAACATAAAAAGACTTGTGATCAACAAGCTTGGACGGAGACACATGGATACTTCCACTTGGCATCTCGAGGAATCTGTCAAGGATTGGTGGTCTAAGAGAACCGACAAGACCAATCCCGGTGAAAAGGCGTTGGCCTCCCTTACCCTACTCGTCTCTTGGACTATCTAGAACGAGACAAACTCGTGCGTTTTCCGCCACAAGAGAGCTCCACCGCCAATTTTGCTCGGCATCATATTGATCGAGGCCAAGTTGTGGCCCACCGCGATGGCAAATAACCTTGAGCGCAAGAGTAATTTCATGTGGCTTGTGTGGGATGTCTGTAAAACTCTTTTCACTCCTTAATTAATATATGAGGTAAATCTTTTGCCTCAGTTTCTTTTTTTTTGCATGGTAGATCTGAACTAAAATGCTTAACAAATGCTCTCCTCAGTAACTTTTATTTTGGAATGTTTCCGGGTTTAAATATGCACTATCACCATAATATGAGTTCTGACATGTTTTCCCTTTGCTTACTAACTGCACCTATTTGGCATCAGATTTATCATGAGCTTTTGTAAGGATTCAAAACCTTGCAATAAATATAGTTGTGTCCATCAACCAATGCACAAGCAAGGGTGTTTCTCCCTTTTTTTAAGAAACGGTAGAAAAAGATTTTCATTTTCATGAACTCACATTTTTATAGGAGTAAAGAGATTTGGCACAAAAATATGTTAATAATATTAGTTATATTTTTTCATTACTAGTATTTAGAGATTCGTTTATAAATGATGTTTTTTATTCACTCATAATGTAACATGATGGGATACAAGCACAATGAACGCACTTTCAACCTCTGCGTGATTAGGATGCAAATAGACAACATCAATGTACACGCACAAGGATCACGCCGACAAAAAGCAAATTCATAAAGACCGAATTTATGACTAGATGGAGGAAAAAGAAACAAAACCCCGAAACGATCACGGGCAAGTTAGAGACCATGCTAGGTCCTAAAATGACATCAATTTTTTCACTTGAAAATTTCATCTATCAACCATAAACTATCATCTTGTTACGAGTAGCGAAACTGTGAGAGTAAAATTCGTTGGAAGCACAATGCTCACTATACTCTTTCCAGTGGCTGAATTTTTCAAATTTATCTAAAGGATGCGTTCTTGCTGGCAAGTCGATTCATCGCCTATTAGTTGCCCTAGGCTATGTATGAACTCAACCACAACATGCAACACATGGAGATGGAGTCCTTCAAACTCAAATCACCAAATCGGCGGCGCGTATATGTCTGACACTTCGATCTAATGGTACCTAGCATCCATCATGTCTTGCAGAAGTAGCCGAAGGGAACATTAGGAGTCGAGAACTCCGCCGAGAGAATCTTGGCCGCGACGACGGCGTTTGCGGCGTCGGTGTAGTGCACTCCGTCCCAGCTGACGAACTTGCCGCCGTCCTCGCACACACGGTAGCCGGGGTCGAGGCAGCTCACGTTGACGTTGTAGTTGTAAGGCGGCCCGCCGTAGCCGCAGCACGCCATGAGCGGCTCCTCAAACGCTGAAACATCAGCGGCCCGTAAACAAAAAAACAGAGTATGCATGCAGTTTCTCCAGGTTGATCGACGGATTGCTCAACGATTGACTCACCGTAGCCGCTGTGGTTGGCGACGAGGTCGTACTTGATGGACAGGATGTCGGTGTACACGATGGTGGCGCCCTTGAGCTGCGACGTGAGCTTGTGGCAGACGGAGCAGAGCTGGTCGTTGAACTCGTGGGAAGCGTTGTTGAGCGTTCTGAGGCAGCCGCTGTCGTCGAGATCGCCGTCGTCGTAGTTCATGGCTTCGGCGAGCTTCTGGGGCAGGCAGCCCAGCGGACCGGTGCCATGGACCCAGAAGTTCTTGGCTCCATCGTAGAACAGAGTCTGCATATATCCGATGAATATACAGCAAGTAGTTTTAGGGTTCTGCGCCAGGCAAAAGAAGAGACTGAGCATTATGATTTGGCGGTTAATCGATTTGCAGTACCACAATAGCATCCTGTATCTCAGATAGCATGTCCGGGATCCGATGATGGACCACGTGATCGTAGGTCAGCCCGCTCGAGAAGGCGGCGGAGAGGTCGTTCTGCCCTATGTCGATGAGGTACAGCGCGTTCCGGAAACCCTCCGCGTCCACCGGAGCCTTCTCGCCTGCAGACCAACTAGCATTAGATCGGTCAGACACACAACCCTTCTGTGTAGTACTACTGAAGACTGAAGAACCTTGGCTGATGAGCTGGAGGGAGCGCTGCTTGAAGTGGACAAACTGCTGCACCTGGACGTGGAGAGCGAAGGGCCTGTCACGCGGCAAGGTGCCCGAGCCGGCGATGGCGAAGTTGGCGCCGTTGCTGAAGTCGGAGCCCAGCGCCTCCATGTACGGGCTCAGGTAGCTCATGTTCAGGCTCTCACCTGCACATTCGCCCACGCACGCAGTAATTGTCAAGGAACTACCAAGGATACCAAACAACGTGCTACGAGAAGACCGGAATTTGTATAGCTATTACTATTGGTGGTAGATCAGCAAGATAAATTACCGTTACCGCTGCCGGCATTTTTCTGTGTGACAACCGTCAAAAGCCTGAGCACAAGTCCGACGACTATCCATTGCTAACTATGCCAAAGCCTGTGGTGACGAAGTATGGGGTGTACGTCGTGCAGTCACGAGCTGATGCTCTTTGAGACAACACGTTCGGTCTCGTTCAGAGTGCTTCTTTGAAAGCTCAAGGCACTCACACCACCACCAAGCCATATGATATGAGCCAGGATTGATTTCGATCGGTGGGAACCCGTCGGCGCGCACTACATGTGTCAATTCCTTGAGATGGACCGTGCATGCATGCGCGCTTGTCCTATCAGGGAGTCAAACTTCCAGCCGCTTCTAGTAGTTGCTACTGCGCACTAATCATACTTCCAGGCCACCAATTTATCCCGAAACAAGTCGACTGGCATGAACGGAAGATTGAGCATGACAGCACTACGGCTGCATGTTGTGGAAAAGAGGAAACCGCGAAAATAAAGGGCGGCATCTTACTGCCGCCCAGCTGAGCAATGACAAAGTCTCATGAAAGTATACAAGGTAAGATTTAGGATTACCGCACTCTTCTTTTTCTTAAATAATTTAAATTGTTTACCACATGTGTCACGTGACTAGGATTTAGGATTACTGCACTTTTTTTTTTAATAGTTTCGATTGCTTACTACATGTGTCACGTGGTTAGGATTTAGGATTATTGCACTCTTACCGTGGAGCAGTTGCTATTTTTTTATGATTTTTTTGCAACAAGTGGAGCAGTTACTATTGTTCAAATTTAGGATTACTGCACTCTTACTGTGGAGCAGTTGCTATTTTTTTATGATTTTTTTTTGCGACAAGTGGAGCAGTTACTATTGTTCCACTCCAATACTTGAGCAGTGTACAACCAACGTGGCGGGGCAGGATTTGCGTGTGCGACTTACAGAGGTAGTCGATGACGAGGCGGCCGTCGCAGAGCCGTCCGGTGGAGCGGCGGAAATGGGTGCGGCCCTCCGGGAGTGGGAGGTAGCTCCCAAGCGCCGCCGCGGTGCCGCCCGTGTCCGTGTTGGAGTCGCCGAACGCGAACACCACCGGCCGCCGCGTGCACCCCTCCTCCGCGGCGACCGGCGAGGCGAGCAATACCGTGACCGCGAGCACGGCTGAAACAGCCGCAGCAAGGGCTCCAGTGCTCGCTGCCATGATTCCGGAGACGTCACCAGCAGACCAGCTGCTTGCGACGAGTAATCGATGTCTATACGTACACCTATATGAAAGCGTTGCCACGAGAACGATCCTGAGACGCACGCCTATTTATAGCCGTGGTGTGGGTGCGGCACTAAAACCCAAAGCCACAAGATTGCAAAATGCACAGAGCCGGGCACGGGATGTAACTCTTTGCACTACATGCATGCGTGCACGATGGAGTGCGCTTGTGGGCGCATCAACTGAGCAGCCGTGGATAGGACCAAGCGACTCTGCCGCCAATGTTTACAGATTTTCTTCTACAAAAATACCCCGTCAAGAGTAGTTCTGATTGTTTTGTTTTTATAAGAGTCTAGGCCATGCTTTTTTTTTTTTTGAGTTATCTCGGGGAAAAAAGCATGGCCTAGACTCCTGAACTGCAACTCTTTTTTTTTTTACAAAAAATACTCCTCACCTACAACTTAAAACATGCCTATGGGGTAGAGCCCTATAACTTCTCAAATGCTCCCCGGGCCTTAACTCCTCAAAATGAGAAAAATAGAAAGTGATCAGACCTAATTGAACCCCTATATTTGGCTTTCTAATATTGTTTTAGTAATTCTTTGATCTTTTGTGACATATATTTCAAACGATTGCACGGTATTTAATCAATTATTCTAATGATTTAAATGCATTATATGCAACAATTCAACTACAGACACGCATATGGTTCATCCAATCGAACAATTCAATTAAAACATGCATATACTTCATGCAGAAGCCACCAAATCGACCAAGTTTGTCCAAAAACACCACATAGCATGTATTATGTAGTGGACCAAGCCCTAGCAATGGTGCAACGCAAATGGCTTGTGCCACACTTCTTGTTGTGTTGCGTGTATAGCTCTTGGATGATACACACATAGTCTGTTATTGGTACCCCACTCAGTGGTGCAATGTTGATTTGATCAACACAACTGGACTATCAATTGCATTGCTCTTGTATCACACCCCACCGGTGAGCAACAGAGCCTTGCCTCCTTGAGTGTGGTCGGAAAGGAACGATCACAATGTAGGTGTGATAGTCTTCAATCCTACTCCAAAATTTCTTCTTCATTTGATCTGTATCAACCAAGGCATCAAGCAAGACATTCGTCTAAGCAAGGCACAAAGCAATGTCCTCTTAGCCATCAAGGAATCTTCGCCAAACTTTGTACCTGTGTTAGTGACTAATAATTTAGCTGAGCATATAGTTTAACTAGACAATAAAGCCATTGGTTTTCCATAGGGTTTTTTGCATTTTTGACATGTCACAACTGTAGGAAAACGTAGCAATGCAATTTCAAAAAAATTCCTACGCTCACGCAAGATCTATCTAGGAGATGCATAACAACAAGAGGGGGAGAGTGTGTCCACGTACCCTCGTAGACCGAAAGCGGAAGCGTTTGTTAACGCGGTTAATATAGTCGAACTTCTTCTCGTTTCGACTGATCAAGAACCGAACGTACGGCACCTCCGAGTTCTACACACGTTCAGCTCGATGACGTCCCTCGAACTCTTGATCCAGCAAAGTGTCGAGGGAGAGTTGCGTCAGCACGACGGCGTGGTGACGGTGAAGTGATCCACGCAGGGCTTCGCCTAAGCACTACGTGAATATGACTGGAGGCGTAAACTACGGAGGGGGGCGCCCCACACGGCTAGGAATCAACATTGTGTGTTCTAGGCGCTTCCCCCCTTCATATATATAGGTGGGAGGGAGAGGGGGCAGCCAAGGGGGCGCCCAAGTAGGAGGAATCCTACTTGGGGCCCTAATCCTATTCGCCCCCCTACCATAATTCCTGAAGGGGGAAGGAAGGAGGAGGGGGAGAGAAGGAAGGGGGAGGCCGAATCCCTCCCCTTCCCTTCTCTCTTCTCCTCTGTCCTCCCCCCTCTATTTCGGCCTACATGGGGCACACCAGCCGGTCTGTCCCACTCTAGGCCCATTAGGCCCATGTAGTTGCCGGGGGGATGCCCGGAACCCCTTCTGGTGACCCTCTACGTACCTAGTACCCCTGGAAGACTTCCGGTGTCCGAATACTATCATCCTATATATCAATATTTACCTCTCGACCATTTTGAGACTCCTCGTCATGTACGTGATCTCATCCGGGACTCCGAACAACATTCGGTCGCCAAATCACATAACTCATACAATAGAAAATCATCATCGAACATTAAGCGTGCGGACCCTACGAGTTCGAGAACTATGTAGACATGACCGAGACACCTCTTCGGTCAATAACCAATAGCGGAACCCGGATGCTCATATTGGCTCTCACATATTCTACAAGATCTTTATCGGTCAAACCCTTATTGATAACATATGTTATTCCCTTTGTCATCAGTATGTTACTTGCCCGAGATTCGATCGTCAGTATCTTCATACCTACACTACTAGGGAAAACCTTATACACGGAATCTTAGCAGCAGCGCGTTCAGGGGGCGGCTCTACTGCTAATTAGCAGCAGTGCAGGAAAAAATCAAGCGCTACTTCTACTGACTTAGCATTAGCGCGGCTCGGCGGAACCACACTGCTACTAAAATTGACCGACAGCTCCCGCCACCCTATGTTTAGCAGTAGCGCGGTCTCTATAACCGCGCTACTGATAAAGTCATAGTAATAGCGCGCTTTTTTAGGACGCGCTACTGCTAATTGTCGCTATTTTTGAAACTGACCACATGTCGGGCCCCACTTAGCAGTAGCGCGTGAGGCGTAAGCACGTTACTGCTACGTTAATAGCAGTACACTAGTAGAAAAAGGGTCAAACGTGAAGCACATTAGTGCCGGTTTGATTTTGGCCCGGTACTAATGGTACCATTAGTGCCGGTTCGAACGGATTTGCATTAATGCCGGTTCGTGTTGAACCTTTAGTACCGGTTCGTGGCACGAACCGGTACTAAAGGGGTGGTGGCAGGCTGGCGTCAGGCCGGTACTAAAGGGGTCTGACCTATAGTACCGGTTTGTGACACAAACCGGCACTATAGGGCAATTTTCAAACTCTACCCCCCCGTGTGTCGCCATTTCAGTTCTGAAAAAATCAAAAGAAAATGATAAAAACTTCAAAAAATAAAATCCTTCGAGAGGTAGTTATATTACTACATCTACTAGTTAGGAAAATTTGAAAACTACAATTTGGACATGTTTTGCAAAAAGTGTAGGGAAAATGTAAAACGGCTATAACTTTTGCATACGATGTCGGAAAAAAACGTATAATATATCAAAAAATTCAGCACGAAAATCCGCATCCGATGGAGATAGCCTATGGCCTGTTTGGAATTTTTTAGAATCCTCAAATTCCAAAAGGAAAAAAAGATATGGTCAAATTTCAGTTTTTTAAAAAAAAATTGGTTAAATCTGTTCAAACTACTTATTCAAGAAGTATTAATGTTACTACATAATTATTCAAGAATATTAGTGTTACTAAATAATTATTTCTATTTTTTGAATTTTTGTCAAATCTGGTCAAACTATGGTCAAACTGTGGTCAAACTATGGTCAAACTGTGGTCAAACTACGGTCAAACTTATTCAAGAAATATTAGCGTTACTAAATAATTACTGTTTTTTAGAATAATAGTTTCAAACTCAAACGGTGAAATGTGTGACTTCATGCTCAAGCTAAACTCCTGAGGGTTAATAGGATTGACATCCTACTATTGTCAGGAAAACAACAAGTGCAGACTCAGAAACGAAGGAGAATAGAACCCGAATGTTAAGCGTGCTTGGGCTAGAGTAGTGAGAGGGATGGGTGACCGATCGGGAAGTTAGATGATTTGGAATGAGTGATCCACACTTGAGTAGTTAAGAGAGGTGATTAGAGAATAAATCATCAAATAATTCAGAAAAAATAAAAATCGAAAAAAAATCAATTTTTTCCCCAAAATTTTCAAAAAAAAATTCAAAAAAAAAACCTTTAGTACCGGTTGGTAACACCAACCGGTACTAAAGGTCCCCCATACCAGGGCGCGAGCTCACGCCACATGGTGGCACTTTAGCGCCGGTTCGTGCCGAACCGGTACTAAAGGGGGGGCCTTTAGTGCCCACACTTTAGTGCCGGTTATGGAACCGGCACTAAAGGCCCTTATGAACCGGCGCTAAAGCTCCGTTTTCTACTAGTGGTAGTGCGATTTATGACCAGCGCTACTGCTAAGCCGCAGCATAAACCACCTTTTTATCTCCCCCTCTCCCTCCCCCATCCTCTCTTCCTCACTTTCCCCTACCTCCCACCTCCTCTCTCCCTCACTTTGCTTCTTCCTCACTACTTCTCCCCCCATTACTCTCCTTATTCTACCTACCTTTCTCTCTCTTTATTACTCCTAGCTAACTTACACCACCTCCATTAATGCATCTCCTTTCTCTTTTTCCTCCCCCTCCACTAGATAAAGTCATCTCCTTCCCCAACTAGCTTGGTAGATCTACCCATTTAATGAAGTGACAGATGTACCTCCCTAACTAGATCTAGCCATCTCAAGAAGTAAGCTTTGTCCACTTTTGATCATTCCCTAGGTGTGTGGTGACACCGATCGACATCATCATCATCGTGCTCGATCTCGAGATATAGGTGATTAAAAATTTGTGCTTTTGCAAGAATGGAAATATGTGTATGTGTGCGATATGACATAATCACGTGATATGATGGAAATTGTGTGTGGCTTGAGTTGCCGCCGAATTGTGCTTGAGTTGCCTATGTTGTGCCGAAATATCGATTTATTTCTATTTCGGCGAATTTCGGAAAAACTCTATATGTCCTATATTTAAGGAAGGTCATGCCGAATTTTTGTATGACTTTGATGCATGCACATATTTTTATAATCAATTTGTTTATTATTATCGTGCAGGCGTTCATGATGGTCAGTGGAACGATGGTGGACAGGTCGTTGCGGTTGGCGGTGTAGGACATGAAAGAAAATAACTTGACAGAGGTTTTATGTCCGTGTCGAATATGCAAAGGAATAGTTTGGCTCGACCCCTATGACGATGGTTGTGTCGAAGCGCACCTGCTCATGACTGGTTTCATGGATGGCTATTCTCGGTGGATAATTGAAGATGAGAATGATGATGTTGAGGACGCCGACTGGGCAGGCAATGACGACATGGGGCAAGACGAAGAGATGATCGATAATGACGGCAGGGAAGAGGCCGGACATGGCGGCGGAGAAGGGGCCGAACATGGCGGAGGAGAAGGAGCCGGACATGGTAGCGGAGAAGGGGTCGGACATGGTGGCGGAGAAAACATGGACTCCACGCCACAGAGTTCGTCGATACTAAGTTCAATCATGCGGGACCCTCATGTTCAAGCACTACTTTGCAAGGAGACGAGTACTGAGAGAGCTGCTTCTAGAGAGGAGGCTAAGCTGCAGTAACTGGTGGTAGACTCGAACACAACATTGTATGATGGTTGCAATCCTGAGGTGACCCACTTGAGTTTCACGCTCCAACTCCTGAAGACGATAGGGTAAAAACAAATGGACCGACACTAGCCTTGATGAGCATCTCAAGTACCTAAAGGATGTTCTTCCCGCGGGGAATCTATGTCCTACTAGTGTGGATGAGGTCAAGAAGATTGTGTGCCCTCTTGATCTGCCGCACGTTAGATACCATACATGCATCAATGATTGCATAATTTATCGGAAGGAGCACGCGGAAAAAACAAGTTGTTCGGTGTGCAATGCTTCTCGATACAAGAATGTCGGGAAGAAATCTCCCTAGAAAGTTGTATGGTACTCACCGATCACTCCCCATCTCCAGCGGTATTTCATAGATCCCAAGGAAGCAAAGCTCATGCGCTGGCACACTGAGAGGAAGAAGCCCGACGATGGAGATGATCCGAAGCTGAGACGCGTCAAGGATGGAAGCCAGTGGAGAGCATTGAATGGCTTTTATCGGTATTTTGAATGTGATGCAAGGAACATCGTGCTCGGCGCGTGTGGCGATGGCATGAATCTATTTGGGAACCAGAACACCAACCATAGCACATGGCCCGTGTTTGTATGCATGTACAACCTACCCCTGGTTGTGCATGAAGTCGAAGTACATTCACATGAGCATGCTAATTCAAGGGTCGAAACAACCGGGAAATAACATTAATCTATATGTGGGGCTAATTCAAGAGGAGTTAGACACGTTATGGAAAACACTAGCCAAGACATGGGACGCCCACAAAGGCGAGTATTTCTACATGAGAGCCGCACTGATCACGACAGTGCACAACTATCTCGGTTATGGATATGTCGCAGGCCAGGTGTGCCATGGATATTGCGGATGCACGCGGTGCATGGATGATACGACGTCTCAGCAGCTAACGTCAAGCAAAGAGGGCGGGTCTGCGAAAATCGTGTACATGGGGCGTCAAAGATGGCTCGAGAAGGACGACCCGTGGAGAAACCATGGAGATTTATTCAATGGTTACGCCGAGCATTGAGGACCTCCATGTAAGCTGAGCGGTGCCGAAATCGATGAGCTGTTGAAAATCTGGGAACAGTGCCCCGTGCCGAGAAAGACGATGAAAAAGGTGCCGGAGCTGCTGCTGAAGGTATGGAAGACGAGGTATGTGTTCTGGGACTTGGAGTACTAGCACAAAATCGACACACCTAATTGCCTTGATCAAATGCATATATGTAAGAATGTCCTCGAGAGCTTGCTCGCGACACTGATGAACATGCCGAATAAGACCAAGGATGGGCCGAAGGCAAGAAAAGACTTGCAAGATTTGGAAATCAGGGAAGATCTGCACATGTCGCCCTGTAAAAAGTCATACGAGATAGAGACGGAGACAGAGGCGCGGGAGAAGAAGGTCAAAAAAGTAATGGAAGAGGATTATTGCCCCCCTTCTTGCTTCACCTTAAGTCCGTCTGAGATTGATCAATTCTTTAAGTGCGTTACCGGAGTCGAAGTTAGTTCCGGTTACTGTGGCAAGATAAGCAGATATCTAGACACGAACAAGAAAAGGTTCAGCGGGATGACGTCACATTACTGTCATGTGATGATGACGTAGATAGTACCTGTTGCCCTTAGAGGGATAATGGACAAGCACATCCGTGACACGCTTATTGGTCTCTGCAACTTTTTTGACATCATCTCTCAAAAGTCGATCAATGTGAAGCAGCTCCGAAGGCTACAGGAAGAGATCATTGTGATACTGAATGAGCTTGAGATGTACTTCCCGCTCACGTTCTTTGACGTCATGGTGCATTTGTGTGACCATATTGTGGACGACATAATAGACCTGGGGCCGTCATTCCTGCAGAAGATGATGCCGTTTGAGAGGATGAATGGTATCATCAAAGGATTCGCTCATAACATGTCCCATCCGGATGGAAGCATCGTCCAGGGCTATCTGACACAAGAGTGCATCTCTTTCTGCGAGAATTTTCTATATGGCGCGGACCAGCCGCCTGATGTTGGTGTTGGTTGGCCCGTTAACAAGCATGATGGGAGGCTCAAAAGAGAAGGTCACTCCAACAGTCGCAGGGAAGTGCACGTGGCATACTCAGATCGACGCAACGACTTTGATAGAGCAAACTTGGTAGTGCTATAACACCTAGACGAGGTAGATCCTTTCGTGGCACTGCACAAAGAAATTATCGCAAAGAAGTATCGTGACCGGGGGTATGCAGGACGGACGCCGAAGTTACTAGAGAGCACAACTCCACTTTCCTGCATTGGTTCAAAGAGCATATTATTGCTAATCCTCCGGAAGAGGGCTCTAAGGACGGATTGCTCATATATGCCTTAGCGCATGGTCCCTTGCCCAACCTCGTCACCTATCAGGCATACGATATCAATGGATACACGTTCTACACGGAGGCCAAATATATGGATAGTGATGATCAGAACTCAGGGGTGACGATGGAATGCATGACCGGTAGCGACAACGTCGCAACTGAGAGATTTTATGGAAGGGTCGAGGAGATCTGGGAGCTTGACTACGCTGGACTGCACAACGCAGCGATGTTTTGTGTTAGATGGGCTAAGAATGTCGAAAGAGAAAACCGGTATTTCACTACCATGACTATACTTGAAGCCAAGAGCGCTACCATGAACATTATCGCAAAAAACGAGCCATGGGTACACACTAAGCACGTGACACAATGCTTCTGCATAACCGACCCGTTCAATCCCAGCCGTGTTGTCGTGAGGAGAGGCAAAAGGAACATCATTGGAATGGATGGAGTCGCCAACAAGGAAGACTACGACCAGTATGGCAATCCAATGAGGGAAGATGACGATGACGATGAAGTATACGTCAAAAGAAGAATCAATACTATATTACCTAAGAAAGATCGTACTCCATGGAAAAGGAAAAGTCACAATGAGGGGCTCAATTATTCTTCAACGAACAAGAAAGGAAAGAAGCTCACTCAAAAAAAACATCAACGTTGAGGAACCATACGTTTATCGGTCAAATGATGTAATATATATGTTCATATTTTGTGTACACACTTGGCCGTTATGCATTGGTAAAATGATGTAATATACATGTTCCAATTTTGTATACATACTTAATCGTCAAATGATGCAATATATATCGCTTTAGTTATATACATTGTATCACCTTTCCTTCATTAACTGCTCTCGGAAAAAAGGAAAAGAAAAGAAAAGAAAAGGGAGAGAAAATAAAGGAAAAGAAAATAGAAGAAACAAACAGGAAAACTCCTACAGGTACTCGCTATAGCAGTAGCGCTTTCTACACAAAAACGCTATAGCCACCTGTAATAGCAGTTGCGCTTTCTGCGAAAAAATGCTATAGCTACCTGTAATAGCAGTAGCGCTTTCCGTGTCAACGTGCTATAGCTAACTTAGCTATAGCGCATTTATTCGGAACGCGCTACTGCTATCTCAACTTAACCCCCAAAATCCTCACTCTCTCTGCTTCTTCCCCCTCTGCTTTCCCCCAAATCCCCATTCTCTCTTCCCCCGTGTCATTGCCGCTGCAGCCCTGCCCTCGTCGCACCCCGGCGCTCACCCCCAACCCTGGCGCTCGCCCCCGTCCCGGCGCTCACCCCCGACCCCGGCACTCGCCCTCGTCCGGGCACTCGGCCCCGACCCCGACGCTCGCCCCC
>NC_057798.1:659378414-659388913 GCF_018294505.1 Triticum aestivum | reverse complement strand
CTCCCTGACCCCGCCTCACCTCGGTGCCGCGCCGTCTCCCCCGACCCCATCTCTCTCTCTCTCTCTCTCTTCCCTCTGTAAGCCCTCTCCCCTTTCCTCTTCTCTCCTATTTAGTGCTAGTTAGTATGAAATATTATGAACCCTAGGCTATTTTTTAGTGTAAGAAAAAATAGAATTGATCATATAGATTTCTTGCAGTTTTTTAGTTAAAACAATTGTTGCTATTTAAATTTTATTGTGCTAGTTAGTTAATTAGAATTAGTATGAAACCTAGCACAGATGAGTTAAAGCAACTGTTTCTATTTAAATTTTTAGTTAAAGCAATTGTTTCTATTTAAAAAACAGAATTTGAAGTGGACGGATTAGTTAAAGTAACTGTTGCTATTCAATTTTTTTAGTTAAAGCAATTGTTGCTATTTAAAAAAACAGAATTTGAAGTGGACAAATTAGTTAAAGCAACTATTTCTATTTAATATATTTTTGAAAAAATGACTTCTTGCATTTTTCTTCAAGTTCTATATTTTTCTCCCTGTTATATGCAAATTTGAAGTGGACAAGTGATATGTGGACATGTGATTTGGACATGTCATATTTGGAATTTGGACATGTGATGTGCACGGTAAATGATCCGAGTGGCCTATGATTCGCCGGAATGTTGATTCATTTTCATTCTGGTGAATTTCAGGCGCTCAATGTGTCCACTTTTTAGCAAAGGTCATGCCGAAATTTTCTGTGAGTTTTGGCATGACTTGTGCTAGAAATTAGGCATATCGAGTGCCGGGAGTTGCTGGGAACGGCATTCCGGCAAACATAGATCTTTTTTATGTCATTTCTCTTTTTTTTATAGTTTTAGAATTAAACGAGGGGACTTAATCATAGGAAAAATGTCGAACAACAAAGAAACCGGGCCTTCTGACCAAGATGCAGAAGAGATGGATTATGATGGTGAACAATAGTACGTCGACTTTTTGTCTGCTAAGCACAGTTAAGGTTTGCAGGTCGGCCTCGATGATGGTACTGACGCTGACATCGACACCGATGGCACCGGCACCGATGGCGGTGCCGAGACCGGTGGAGAAGGTACCGGCGAGGAAGATACCGGCGCCGATGCCGCTACCGAAGAGAAGAAGCAGAAGAAGCAGAGGATACAAAAACCTAACAAACTCGGCATCGGACGACTGGTGATCACAAAGATGGCACCTGGCAAGTTTGAGCCATTAGAGCCGGAAGAACCTCACAAGTGCTATGGGAACCAAGTAGGATACATCCTATGGGAATGCGCAAGCATTAGTGACGATGGCTTAAGGAGTAAAGAACATTTGAGGCAGTTGCTCCTAACAAAGTTGCACAAGAGATTCAAGTTCCCCGACCGGGATGATAGCATAGAGCAACCGTGGGATGATCCAAAGATGAAAAATATTAATAATCACGCCATGGGCATGTTCAACAATGATTTGGCCTATTGGAAAGGGAGGGTGAAACGAGCTATTGAGGCTGAGGAAGCCCTGTCCAATATTCTGGAGGAAACTCCGACACTTACGGAAGAGGAGTTCAAAAAGTTCAAGGACACTTGCGCTACCGAGGCTGCCAAGGCTAAGGCTGCGAAATTCAAGAGCCTTCAGCAAAGGAACATGGGGAAGCATCACCTCAAAAGCCGTGGCTACCGTGGCAAAAGGCCCATATGGGATAAGGAGGACGCGGAACGTGAAGCCGCGGGTCTCCCAGACCCCTTTGCGAAATTCACCAACCCCTTAGAGCATGACTTCATCAGGGCCCACTACAAGTGGGAGAGGAAAAAGAAGGTTTTTTACACGGACGAGATCACAAGGAGATTGATTAGATTACTAGTCCTGATCAAGTCGACCACACATTCATAAACGGTTCACATTCCTTCTGCAGGAGAAGCAACACCAAGTTGCAGCCAAAAGCCCTACTTCGCCAATGAGGCCCAAGTGGGACACCCCTCTCAACCGGGCCTTGAACGAACTTAAGGGACTCCCTTTGGGCCAGCGGCAGTAATATGGACGTGTGCACAGCGTCGGAGATGGCGCCACGTGGAAGGTGTTTTACAACGAGGGCCCGAAGGCCAAGAAGCATAAAAAAAGTTTAGTCAGGTGGACATTGACGGGAAGGTGAAGCTTGCGGGCGAGAAAAAAGCAGTTGAGGACGCGCACAAAGCAGCCGAGGAGAAACATGATTTGCTACAGTAGGCAGTAGATGCAGCTATAAGTGCCTGCAGAAATGATTTTGCTACTAGCTTGGTCCCTGCTATCATCAACTGGACGAAGGAAAATCCAGACAAGACGGTACATGAGTTCCCCATGCCCAGTTTCGTCGCGAGCAACTCTGTGAACAACATGACCAAACCATCACCTCCGCACGCAACCGGTCCCGCTCTCGCACCCGCACCCGCTCATAGCAGCCCGTCCTCAGTCTCTGGCGTACTAGGTGGGCCTTCGTATTTGGCTGAGCTCGACGCCTTCACGGTAATTACATGTCACACCAACATGTATATCTATAATATTGCATTTTTGTTGCCTTTCGGATGTTTTACACTGCAAACATGTGTTTGCAGGCCGATGAAATCTCGTGCACCATACTCTACTTGATCAAAGGCCAGAAGGTGGACATGGGAAAGGGGGTGATAACGAAGCCCTTGCAACTCACGTTCCACAACTAGCTGATGCCCGCTAGGCACTTCAGGGTTAACTTGTCGAGTGTGAAATCGGGGCACGAGGATTTGCCTCCTCCATTACGTCTAGGGCCGGGGGACACTACTAGAAATACCACTACTAATGGCGCACCTAATATGGCCATTAATGGCGCATCACTGGTGCGCCACTGATAGCACGCCATTAGTAATTTTTACTAATGGCGCACCAGCTCGTGCGCCATTAGTATCTGGTATACTAATGGTGCACCACCTGGTGCGCCATTAGTATATGCGAGGGTGCGCCATTAGTATGCCTCCCAGTTGGCATGTACACCCAGGTGCTTTGGCATACTAAAGGCGCACCACCTCTGGATGCGCCATTAGTAACCGCATCATACTAATGGTGCACTACCCGGTGATGCGCCATTAGTATGCACTGTCATACTAATGGCGCACTGTCGTGTGATGCGCCATTAGTATGAATATTAGGTTTTTTTTTATTTTTTTATTTTCTGTTTTTTGCACAGGTTACAAAATGTATAATTTGACAAAATATAGACAGCACACATCAACAATAGATTCATCAAATACAATAGAAGATTAGTCTTTGAATACAATTCATCATATTAGTCTCCGAATACAATTCATCATATTAGTCTCCGAATTAAAAAGACCGAACAAAGATAGAACATTATATTACAAGTCTCGAGACCGCGAGTAGCGAGTTTGTCTTCGCATTACAAGTCGATATCGATCATCTAAACTACCATCACATAGAAGAGAGCTGCGGTCATCACGATGAGCATCATCACGATGAAACTCGTCTTCATCCGGTTCCTCCAACGCTCCCTCCCCTCTCCCGCTAGATAGCGGGCGTATCTAGATTCGGCCTCGGCCCTAGTGGTGTACCCTTTGTAACTGTTACCGCTGAATCGGTGAACCTGTCTCCGACACTCCTCCCAGTCATCGTAGACTCCGGGAACCTTACCCTTGTACACGACATACATCGGCATCACTATGCACTAGCCAAACGAAACGTTAGTACCAATTCACAGACAATACATAAGCAATATATAATTATGCAACAGAACGATCGGAAGAGAAAAGCAAGACATTAATAGCATCGATTACATCTAAGTTGAACGACTCTCAAAACCAAAGAGACATACTACAAGTTCATTAAAGTTTAATTACAACATGAGCCAATCGATGTTTCAGAACTAGACAACTGGACTCAAGGGACCGGAGCGTGGATGAAGCCGCCGTCTATCGTGGGAGTCATCAAAGAACGGGCGTTGTCATCCTGCATTTGTAGCATTGTGTCGATGTCACTATTGGACGGTTGATTTCTGAGGTAGAACTGCCCCGAGGTACGAAGGACATCTTGATGGATGATTTCCGCAAACTCCGACTGGATGCGAAAGAATTCTTGTCGGAGGTCCGCGTCCTGGATTGCCGACACGCTCGCGGCCCAATCTTGGAGTTTACTCGGTAGCAGAAGTTGATGATGGTCCCGTACGATCGCCCGCATGTGATGGATGGCGTAGTAGGCACCCTTCTGAAAGCCAGGCGGCTGCTTGACGTAGCAGAACGTCGTATTGTGGGAGAACACGTGCTTGCCGTACTTACGAATAGGCCTGGTGAAGGTGCCTCCAGATTGGGCGTAGCCGGGGAGAACATCATCAAGAACCTTCTTGACATTTGTGTAGTCTACGTTCAACTGACGGTCCGGGTCGAAATACGTGGCCATGGAATATTTGGGGCTTAGGAGGATGAGCGTGCAACGTGTGTCACTGCAGAAAACACGGAATGTTAAAAGAAAAACGATCGAAAAGTAAGAATTCATATGTTACGGGCCGGTTGAGGGGAGGACTTACTCGGGAAAGTAAGGCACGAGGAAGTTATCCTTATCTTGGTTTGCCAGAATGACGCCTTCGAGTTAAGAACTCGCGACTTGCCGGTCCCCAGCGCTGCCCAAGATCTTGGCACGCATGTAGAAGGGGTCGACTATCACGATGTCCGGGGTCTTGTCGCGAATGATCCGCATCTCCATACTCTGCGAAAATAGCCGAACGAAGGTGTAGTGCAGCGGATGAAGGTTAAACATAGCAAAGATGTCATCAAACCGCAGGACGATCGTACCCCCGATGTCGCCATCCACAAAGCCCTTGCCCTCTGGCACCTTGGCCACGAAAACCGGGTATGCCACATCCTTCTCTCTGAGACGCCGCTTCTCCAAAGAAAGAACACTGTCGTGCAGACTCCGCATAGCACCAGTTGCAGCATTGAGCATATTTGGTGGTAGCATCGCCCTACCCGCCACATGCACCCTCCTCGAGATATCCTGCGGTGAAGGTGGCCCGTCCTGAGCACGGATCGTACTCGGTGCCGGCTGGCTCGCACCCTTCTTAGTCTTTCTTTTGCGTGCCTTCTTCTTCTCCTGTAATGGGACCGAGTTCTGCTCACAGACCGCCTTCTTGAGTGTGTTGGGGCTGATAATATTTCGCACCTCGCCTATCTGAGGCTCGGTGAAGTCGGCAGCTGGAGGCGTCTCCTGAGAGCTGAACACCAGACGGCGCCTGTTGCAACTTGGCTTCTCCGCGGTACGAGCTAGATCGCACACGTCTTTTGTTGGGTTTGGTTCTTGAGAAGGAGGCACCATGAAGTCGCCATCGTACCCATGCTCGGCAAAGTACTGATCGACGTTGCCAAATGTATCATCGTCGTCGTCGTCGTCGTTCTGATCCTGTGCCATATGCATGTTTGGATCCAGTGGCATAGGGATGTCCGGCACCGTTACGGCGGTCTTGCCATGGGGCCGACTTGGCGCCGGCACGACTGGCGGTGTTGTCTTTGGGGTGGTGTCCCCCGCCCCCAAACGAATCTGGCTCTTCGGCCAAAGCAGGGGCCAGCTCAGGTAGGCGCTGAGGGTCATCACGTCATCATCGTCGGCCCCGACGGGTCGAATCGGAGGTAACAAGTCGTCGCAGCCTGGCAGCACCCGAACCAGTTGAACCCTAAACAAGTTGGGTGGCATCTGGGTACCGTGGAACAAGGGGTTGCCCGGTTGAACGATTTTGCCCTTGGCGACATCGACCAACTCGTTGTTCACGAAGTGGAGGAGAGTGCACGGAACGTCGGCGGCGCCCTGCGAAAACATGTAGGGCGTCAGGGATGCCCAGTCAAAGGCAAGGAGATGAAGTCCTCGGCCGAGAGAGGCTTAATTAGTTACCGTGATGATGGCGTCGAGCTCGGCTAATGTCGAGGCACCGCCAACGGCGGGCGTGCAGTTGACGGAGCGGCCGCTTGCTGAAGAGGTGCCGGCCGGCGTACACCCGGGTGCATTAAGCTCCCGTGCCGGCGTCGGAGACACCAATGCCGCCTCCGCCGGAGGCACCAATGGCCCCGCCATCGCATTATGTGAGTTGCTGGCCGTGAAGCTAGGAATCGGGGGCGGCCCCTGTTGGCCGCCCGCAATCCACGCACTCAACCCCGAGATCAAGGTAGGCACAAGGGCGGTGATCGTCGCTCCGAGTCGTTGTTCCACTTGCTCTTGGACAATCTCCGGAATCCGCGCCACCTGTGCCTTGAGTTCTTGAACCTCTCGCGCCTGGCTTTCCGAGCTGGTCTTTTTCTCCTTCCGCACACCAGCGGTATAGTATGACCCCCATTTTGTCGACAAGCCTTTGCCGGCCACACGACTAGCTGACGTCGGCTTACTGAGCTTATCCTTGTTCTTCATTATATTCAACCCCCTATTTAGAGTGGTGTCCCAAGGGTTGCTCTGAGTCGACCCCGCGCTACTGCTTTCAGTCGCCTGCGGAAGGAATGTGAACCATTTAGAAATTCGGCTTCATTAATTAGAATGCAACCATATGGAGCTAATTACGCGGGGGTGTATTCCTTACCAGAACAAGCTCAAGCTGCCTGGTCTTCAGATCCGTGGTAAGCTCCTTTGTTTTCGGGTCCTTCTTGTACCGGGCCCTGACAAAGTTCCTGGTCTGCTTGTCACTGTATTTATCGAAGAGGGGCGGTAGGCCTTGCTCGGCACGGTCCGCCTCCTCCTTGTCCCATATAGGCTCCGCCACTCTGTAACCGCCGGGACCGAGTGTGTGTTCCCCTATGTTCAGCTCCCGCATTTGTTTCCCCCACTCACTTGATTGGGAGCTTGCGGTGCTCGAGCAATTGATCTTGAAGTCGTTGTAGTCATCTTCGGTGATCGAAGGATTTTTCTCCTTGATCTTCTCATAACTCTCACCTTTCTCGATCATTCTCTTCACATTGCTTTTCCAAGTAGACAGGGCCTTGCTCATCTTCGTGAGGGCAGCATTGTTCACTTTATTCCCTTTGAGGCTTGTGTTTTCGAATTCAGTGGGGAACTTGTATCGTTCGTGCAGCTTCGTGAAGAGGAGGTGGCGCAAATTCCCCCGGTCAGGATGCCTCAGGTTCTCGGTGTTGATCGAGACGGTGCTCCGGACAATGCACCCGAGCTGAAGCGAGTACCCCTTGACTATTCTTTCGGGCGCCGTTGGATTCCCGTTGGAGTCCACTTCAGTAACTTCCTCCTTGAGGGTGCGGAGCACGATCGGGCGCCGGTCCTTCCGTTGCCTCTTCGGCTGGCTGCTATCTATGCGTGCGCCGCCATCATCAGTGGTGGTCATCCTCGGCGGCACCATCCGTGGTCTCAGGATCGGTGGGGAAGGCGGCGGCCTCATACAAGTGAGGTTGTTCCTCCATCTCCTGGGACAGCTCCCAGAATGCCTTGCCGCCCGAACCCCCGGCCTCATCGTTGTGGGCCATGTTTCTCTCTAAATAGAAACAAAGTTTGGTCAAAAAGTTGGTTATTGTCAAGGAACAAGATCATGGTCTCATCATTTAGGGTTTGTCAACACCGAGGCATCCTAAAATCTAAGCTTTTATCATTGAGGGTTTTTCGACGCCAAGGCACCCTAAAAGCCTAACTTTTCATCATTTCGGTTTTTACCGACACCGAGGCACCCTAAAAGCCATGCATTAGTCACAAGTACGCCGGGGCACTTGATCCTACTTAATTAACTACTAAGATACCCCGGCCCATGCATTAGTCACAAGTACCCCATATGTCCTATTTTTAGCAAAGTCATGCTAAAATTCACGGAAAATTTCAGCATGACCTTTGCTGAAAATAGGACATATGGAGTACCCGAATTTGCTGGAACGGAAGTTAATCGACATTCCAGCAAACTCAAGGGCCTCTCGGGTGGACAAGGCAAAAAAGGCCTCCATCACAACATGGAAAATACATTGGCATGTGGACTGGAATGTGGCTTCATTTAACAACAACAGTTTCACACAGAAAACAGAGCTGAATTCATTGAGATATTTGCATTGCTAGCTACATTTCAGTGCCAAATTTCACCAATTTAAGGAAAACTACCGTTTAGCTAGCTACAGTTCAGTGCCATATTTCACTGGATTAAAATAAGCACATACACATAACTGACAGCACACATACACATCACTGATTTAACGAAATTTGCACACAACTCAGTAGCACTTCATCATCATATAAAGTATATTAGCAGCAGTACAAATAAAGAGACATGATCAAAGTACTTCATAATAAACCCAAGCAACTTCATAATAAATCAATGTCCTCAGCTGTAAACTGAACTATTGTCAGGTCATGTTGTCAGGTCATGTTGAAAGTAAAATAGGACCTTGCTGTGTTTGGGACCAAATTGTTATTTGGCTATTCTAGCTGGCTTTTTTTAGCGAATTGTAACTTGTGTGAAGCTGAAACAAAGTTAACTTACATGCTCCTATATGCTCAGCTGAATTATTATAACATGTCTATCCAGTTTGCAGTTATTCTTATAGGCGATCCGTAGTTAGCGTAGCTATTGTGCATCAAGATTCGTTTTTAGTCCTAAGAAAACACAAGGTTGTCAGGGACGGTTTTTCTTTGACTGGGGTTGTTGTCGACCTGAATTAAAGATGCAGTGTTTGGCAGATCCAGTCTGCAAACTTTGTCCTACTTACTGGATCAACAATGTTCTTAATTCCATTACCTAGTGTACATACCAACAGCCATAAACAAAAGAGCAACTAATGACTGAGCCAACCAAGAGCCACAGACGAAACCAGCACATGCTTGCACATGCACTGAAGCTACAACTCTTATCAAGGTAAAAATAAAAGAGAAAATTGCTTATTCTCTCAAAGATGTTGGTTTGCCGATCTGCATCAGTAAATGCGTTCTTTTTCATCCGAGGCAAATAAGCAAAAGATTGTACTAGACAGCTAATCGACAGTGTTCTTAATTCCACTAGCATATGTGTAGTTCTAAGTTCATGCACTAATAGTTTGCCTGCAGAGAGCTTCCTAACCAGGTTCGGTGTGTTTTACTATTTGATCCGTTAGGTAGCTATTATGCATCAAGATTCGTCTGAAATCCTAAGAAAACACAATAAGGTTTTCTTTGGCTGGGGTTGTTGCCGATCTGAATTAAGGATGGAGTGTTTGGCAGATCCAGTCTGCAAAATTGATCTTACTTACTAGGACAGCTGACCAATATTGTTCTTAACTCCACTTCCTACTGTACACAGTAGCAGCCATGAAGTGCATCAGTAGCAACGAGCACAGGCGCAACACAGGATAGAGCGCAGCCATGAAGTCAAGTTAACAATATCTGCCAAAACCTAATACAAATGAATCATATGAATAAAAATGATTGATGCAGAATCCAAAATGGCAACTGGCATACATCGCTGGAACCAATTGTGCATATATGGTAATTATGAGTTTTACTTTGTAGATAATTAGATACTGAATTAGAGTTGCGTTTATCTCCAAATATAGCAACCTAGTTGAAATTCCCCAAGCAATTTCACAGTTAATAAAGTACCAAACCAGCTAGAGTCCTAGTAGTCACCACTATTACTATGACCCACATTTTCATTTCACTCTAAATTTGTTTGGTTTATAGCTGTTGCCCCCCAAACAAGGTCTTGAGATCTACATTGGAACTAGTTTTGCAGTAATGGCAGCTTATGTGCTGTTGCTTATGATCAGTACAAGGTATATCAAAATAGCTGTGATCCCGGCTATCATACTTGTTTTCATTGGTGCCTTGTGGGGCAAATTCTGTGTCAAAGGAAGGTTGCGGCATAGCACCAATGAAATGGCTAACTTGGGCAGTGGCAGCGAGAAACATCAGGGTCTGCTACTAATGGTACTACTATCGTACTGTCTGCAGCTAATGCAGCTCGTCTTGGCACATCGTGCTGAGCTGACCAAGGGACAACAAAACAACAATTTTGTTATCTCTCACTTTCTCCTCTTCTTCAGTTCTGCGCTTGGCGCTCTGGCATCGATGATGGCCACACTCCCGATCGGAACCAGCCCAGGTGTAGCGCAGGCACAGCAAGCGCTTCACAGGACCTTCACTGTCGTGCTTATGATAACGGTGCACACCGTGGCTGCAGAATGGACGGGGGAAGACATGGTACTAATTTGCATGCCGGAGCTTATTGCGGCGCTTGTGTGGTTCACTGCTAATTTTGATCATGATAATTTCAGCTGTCTATAGAGATGGTTTGGGAATTTCAACTAGGTTGCTATATTTGACCAATTGTCTGACTGCCAACAAACATGAAAAACCAACAACATAGATCCGAGGTGGGGCAAAATGGCAACTGGTGGTGGTGGTGCTGGTGACAAGAAGAAATAGAGATGGGGGCTCACGGGGGATGCGAGGGGGATAGGGGGAGAGGAGGAGGGGGAGCTCACGGGGGCGACGAGGTCCGGGTGGTGGTGTGGGTGCTCCGGCGACGGTGGTGTGGACGGGGCGGCGTCCGGGCCACCG
>NC_057798.1:659377351-659378404 GCF_018294505.1 Triticum aestivum | reverse complement strand
CATAGATCCGAGGTGGGGCAAAATGGCAACTGGTGGTGGTGGTGCTGGTGACAAGAAGAAATAGAGATGGGGGCTCACGGGGGATGCGAGGGGGATAGGGGGAGAGGAGGAGGGGGAGCTCACGGGGGCGACGAGGTCCGGGTGGTGGTGTGGGTGCTCCGGCAACGGTGGTGTGGACGGGGCGGCGTCCGGGCCACCGGCGACGAGGGCGGCGGGGCGATGGCGAGTCGGCCTGGCCACCGGAGTCGGCGGGGCGAGGTCAACGGCGAGCGCCCCCTCTTCCTCCTCCTTCTCCGTGGGGAAAGCGGCGGGGCGGCGGCGTCGGGAGAGGAGAGGGCAGCGTCGCGGTGTCTCACGGCGTCGGGGCGGCGTCGCGGCCTCGGGGCGGCGTCGAGGCGGCGGGGCAGCGGCGTCGGGAGAGGAGAGGAGAGGGGAAGGGGATAGGGCGAGGGCGAGAAGGGGATCGAGGGCCGGGGAGGAAAAATATGGATGGGGGCACAATACTAATGGCGCACCACCCCCCGGTGCGCCATAAGTATATCCACACTAATGGCGCACCTCACCCTGGTGCGCCATTAGTACTTTTTTTTATTTCTGCTCGAGCCAACAGGTTATCTCCCACCTGACCTGATCCACACCAAGTCCCCTCTACTAGCTCGACTGGTCAGTAGCCAGTTCTCACACCAGGAGGTCTTGGGTTCGAATCCCAGGCTCCACAAATTTTTTTTATCATTTAAAAAGCTGTTTGATACTTATTTATGTTTAAATATGTTCAAACTTGTTTAAATAATAACAGTAATATTTTTTTATAAGACAGTAGCATTTAAAAAGCTGTTTGATACTTATTTTTTTATAAGACGGTGCGCGGGGTGCGGGGGGTCGGCGGCGGCGGTTGGGTAGGGGAATCGAGGGTGCGGTGGGTCGGCGGCGGCGGCCGGTGGACTTGGGGGGTGCTCGGCGCCGAGGGGGACCGGATCTGGCGAGGTGGGATAGCGGTCGAGATGGAGGGGGATCGAGGTGGGCTCCACAAATTTTTTTTTAGCATTTAAAAAG
>NC_057798.1:659357256-659377341 GCF_018294505.1 Triticum aestivum | reverse complement strand
CCATGAAATACAATCGAGAAATGAAGGCTACGATTTAAATACAATCGATCTTAGCTAGCTATCTGTTCACAATCTTCTTGCCCTTCTTTTTCGCAAATGGAGTTCTTCTGTGGAACGGACGTCCTTTAGGTAGGGTGGTCCTGCTTCTTCTTGTGGTGTATGCTGCTACTTCATCATCATCGTCATGTTCGATCCTCGGGTCGCCGTACTTGTCGAAGTCTTGCTCATTGGCTACTCCATCCATTCCGATGATCTTCCTTTTGCCTCTCCTCACGACAACACGACTGGGCTTTGGCGGGTCGGTAATGAAGAAGCATTGGTCCACTTGGGAAGCCAGTACCCATGGCTCATTTTTCGCGGTGACGTTTGCGCCCGCGGTCTTGGATTTGGCTTCGGGTATAACCATGGTGGTGAAATACCGGTCTTATTTTATGACGTTCTTGGCCCATCTGACACGGAACATTGGGACCTTCTCTCCAGCGTAGCTCAGCTCCCAGATCTCCTCGATCCTTCCGTAGTATCTGTCCTTGTCGTTACCGGTGTAGGATTCCATCGTTACCCCGGAGTTCTGATAACCATCGCTCTTCATGTCCTTGGCCTTGGTGTAGAATGTGTAGCCGTTGATATCGTACGCCTCATAGGTCATCAGGTTGTGCTCGGCGCCCTGTGACAAGGCGAATATGAGTTGTTCTTCCGCGGAAGAATCCTCATGTAAAGGGTACGACAGAAGCTTATGCTTGAACCAACGCGTGAAACATGAGTTGTGCTCTTTGAGTATATCTCCGTGCGTCCTCTGTTGGCCTCGGTCATTGTACGTCTTTTTAATAAAGGTTTTGTGCTCTACCAACCAAGGATCGACCACGTCTATGTGTTGTAGCGCGACTAGGTTTGCTCTTTCAAAGTCGGCGAGTCGACCCTCGAAGTCGACATGCATTTCGCGGCGACCCTCACGGTGACCCCATCCAGCGAGCCTGCCGAGGTGCCTGTTGACGGGCAGACCAACGGGGTTCTCGATGCCTAGATAATTCGTGCAGTAGGAGATGCACTCTTCGGTCAGAAAGCCCCTGGCTATGCTTCCTTCTGGACGTGACATGTTGCGAACGTATCCTTTGATGACACCATTCATCCTTTCGAACGGCATCATGCTGTGCAGGAACGTCGGCCCGAGTTGGATGATATCCTCCACTATATGGACCAGCAGATGCACCATAACGTCGAAGAATGCGGGAGGGAAGTACATCTCAAGCTCGCATAGTATCACCACGATCTCTTCCTGTAGCCTTCTGAGTTGCCTCACGCCAATCGACTTCCGAGAGATGACGTCGAAGAAGTTGCATAGGCCAAATAGCGTTTCACGGACGTGCGCGTCCATGATCCCACGGATTGCAACTGGAAGTATCTGCGTCATCAGCACGTGACAGTCGTGAGACTTCATCCCGCTGAACTTCTGCTTCGCTGGGTCTAGGTATCTGCTTATCTTCCCCGCGTAACCGTAAGGAAGTTTTACTCCTAGGAGGCAGGTGAAAAACTGCTCGATATCCTCCTGACTTAGAGTGAAGCACGCGGGAGGGTAGTCATTTCCGGTCTTCTTGGCCTTTTTGCCTTTGCGACGACTTTCTGTGTCCTGCTTCGCCTCATCATCATCATCATCATCATCATCATCATCATCATCATCATCATCATCATCATATATAGCGTGAAGCTCCTGCCTGATGCCCATTGATTTCAAGTCTGCCCTTGCTTTCGGCCCATCTTTGGTCCTCTCTGGCATGTTGAGCAGGGTACCAAGCAGACTCTCGCACACGTTCTTCGTGATATGCATGACATCAAGGCTGTGAGGCACACGGTGGATCTTCCAGTACGGCAAGTCCCAGAAAACAGACCTCGTTTTCCATACCTTCAGCAGCGGCTCTGGCGCCTTTCGCTTCTTTCCCGGCTCTGGCGCCTTTTGCTTCTTTCCTGGCAGTGGGCAGTCTTTCCAATTTTTCAACAGCTTGTCTATTTCCTCGCCGCTCCTCGTACACGGGCGTTTTCGGGGTTCGGTTTCACCATCGAACAGATCCTTGCGTTTCCTCCACGGGTCATCGTCGCGAAGCCACCTTCGATGTCCCATGAACACGGTTTTCGAAGACCCGGGATCTCTATCTAGCTGGCGATACGTTGTGTCATCCATGCACCTTACGCATCCAGAAAATCCGTGGACTACCTGCCCCGCAAGATATCCGTAACCGAGATAGTCGTGCACCGTCGTGAGCAGTGCGGCTCTCATAGGGAAATATTCTTTCTCTGCGGCGTCCCACGTATTGGCTGGCGTTTTCCACAGTGTGTCAAGCTCCTCTTTCAGCGGCCCCAGATACAGATTGATGTCGTTCCCTGGTTGTTTCGGCCCTTCAATTAGCATACTCATGTGAATGTACTTCCTCTTCATGCACAACCAGGGGGGAAGGTTGTACATCCACACAAACACAGGCCAGGTGCTATGTGTGCTTCTCTGGCTGCCAAACGGATTGACTCCATCGGTGCTCGCGCCCAGCATGATGTTCCTTGGATCATTCCCAAATTCTGGGTATTCGAAGTTCAATGCTTGCCACTGGCTCGCATCCTTAGGGTGACTCAGCATCTTGTCTTTTTTATCTATCTCCGGATCATTTGCGTCATCTTCTCGCTTCTTCTCCTCCCTATCCGCGTGCCAACGTAGGAGCTTTGCTACCTTAGGATCCGCGAAATACCGCTGCAGACGAGGAGTGATCGGAAAGTACCACACCACTTTTCGAGGAGCTTTCTTCCTCTTCTTGTATCGAGTGACACCGCACACCGGACATATTGTAGACTCCGCGTGCTCGTCCCGATAAATGATGCAATTGTTCATGCACACATGGTATTTCACGTGCGGTAAATCCAGAGGACACACGATTTTCTTCGCCTCCTCCAAACTGGTCGGGCACTTGTTCCCCTTGGGAAGACGTTCGTGCCAGAATGACATGTTCTCGTCGAAGCATGCGTCGGTCATTTTGTGTTTTACCTTCATCTCCAGGGCCATGAGCGTTACTTTCAGGCGGGTATCCTCGGGCCTGCATCCTTCATACAATGGAGTAACCGCGTCTAACTCAAGTTTATCCATCTTGGCTTTCTCTCGGGCGGCAGCTCTTGCGTTATCCGTCTGCTTGAGAAGCAGCTCTTGAATATGAGGGTCCTGCACCCAGCCCATCGATGGTCCAGCGTCGTCTGCTCCGCCGGCATAATCATCTTCATGATCATGCCCGTCGCCTGCTCCGGCATCTTCCTCATCATCATGTCCTGCATCTTCTACATGATGACTGTGTACAGCATCACAGTCGTGATCATCTCCTGGGGATTCTTCGTCTTCTCGCCCGCCCGAGCCGCAGTGGTTGTCTTGCTGCCCTTCCTCATTTCTTGCCCGGCCCGCATGGACGACTTCGTAGTCATCTTCATCACCTTGCCACCGATAGCCATCCATGAAACCACGCAACAGCAGGTGGTCCCGCACCTGCCCGGAATCCGGGTCCGCAATAAGGCTCTTCAGCTTGCATCTTCGACACGGACATCTTATCTCCGTCTCGTTCTTTTGAAGCATCTCGGCCTTCGCGGACCTCAAAAACCTATTCACGATGCCTTCGGTCATCGTGCGGACCATGGTCGCCTGCGGGGTAGAGCAAAACGATATTTTAGAACCAAACAAAAATTTGGCATGACCTTCCCTAAAAATAGGACCAAAAAGAATGCTTAATGCCAAAATTCTCGCCGAAACGGAAATGAATCAACATTCCGGCAAAATATTGGCAACTATCGCATATCAAATACCGGTACACCTCCAAACACAAACACATATGCAACACCACAAACATATGCAACACCACGAACATACATAGATCTAGCTAGGCCGTAAAAAGTGCATGTGCACATTGTTGTAAGGAGAACAACCTAAATATAGCTTCCCCCCCTTACTTACCTATTAAAACAAGGTAATTTAACCACTTAATTTGAATGAATCTATGGTGGAAATGAGGTGAAAAAGAGGAGGCACCCGAGACAAGGAGGATGTGGAGAGAATGAAGTGGGGAGAAAGTGAGTGTGTGGGTAGGAGAGGTTGTCCCAAATATCTTGTTGCTGCCCACTTACTAATGGTGCACCTCTTGCATGGTGCGCCATTAGTACGTACAACTACTAATGGCGCACTTGGGCAGGATACGCCATTAGTATGTTTGGATAGGCGCACTAGTTCAAAAAAAAATCCTATACTAATGGCGCACCCACTGCCAGGTGCGCCATTAGTAGTTACAACTACTAATGGCGCACTTGGGCAGGATGCGCCATTAGTATGTTTGGATAGGCGCACTAGTTCAAAAAAAAGTTTCTATACTAATGGCGCACCTGCTGCCTAGTGCGCCATTAGTAGTTACAACTACTAATGGCGCACTTTGCCGGGATGCGCCATTAGTATGTTTGGACAGGCGCACTAGTTAAAAAAATTTTGATACTAATGGCGCACCCGTAGCATGGTGCGCCATTAGTTGTTTAAACTCTAATGGCGCATCAGATTGTGGTGCGCCATTAGTATATACTAATGGCGCACCATCTTTCTGGTGCGCCATTAGTGTCAATCCCATCTATAGCCATTTTCCTAGTAGTGGGAGAGGATGACGAGACCCCGCTGCGGATTGGAAACTACAAGGGTTGGGTGCTGCTATGGCCGAAGAATCTTCTTTGTCTGGAGCCGGCCGAGAGCACACCAATAACCACACATCAACAAGCATGTATGTAGACCACCACCCCGCCTATGCAATTACCAGCTCCTGTAGTGTCGGGTGAGGGCGGCGGACGACGTGATGAAGGGTGTCCAATAGTGGCTGATGTAATCGGCCCCGTAGAACAAATAATGGACGATGAGATGGAGGAGACGGAGGACCCAATGGGTTTCCTCAATACAAATGCCTATGACAGTGACTTAGATATGATGAGTCAGATATATGACGGATCGGGCTATCAGCATGCTGATGAGGATATGGATGATCTGCCCGGGCAGGAACATCCTAGTAGGGATTGCAAGAAGTCTCTCTTCATGAAATCCTCACAGGACACGCCTGAAGATGCCGCCTCAACACAAGCTCAACTAGCTGGGGGTCGTATAGTGCTTAGCCCGGCAACGCTGGGGCAGGGGTTAAGGAAGGGTCTGGATGGTGTGCCCAAGAAAAAGGAGAGGAAGAGACCGGGGAAGATAGGCTCAGATGACTACAAACAAGACATAGCACATAGCAGCCAGATAGTGGATTCTGAAGAGCGTGTACCCATAAAAGGTGCGTCCATGTTCCATGTCACGGGCGAGCCGATGCTACCGCCGAAATCGTTGGAGGCACTATCAGGGGATCTTAGGAGACTGCACGACCATGTGATGTCAACTGAGAAAAGGCTAGTAGACACGAAGGATCCAGGATATCTGACATACTCGGCTCGTGTGCCTGAGGGGAAGTGCTACGTCGACACATGGCCCGTGGAGGTGTTCTTCCTGCGGTTTGACCATATCTTCGAGATGTTTCTGACAAGGCGGCTCAATTTTACAATCGTCCGCCTTTTTGCCCTACATATGAGCTCTGTCATGAAAAGAGAAGAAGTATCACAAATCTGTGTGGCGGATCCGTACTACATGCACGAGTCCTTGAGTCTTGACGACTTTGAGCGTGAAACTGCTAGGGAGTACCTCCAAAACTTCATGGTACAGAATAAGGACCAGAAAATTGTCCTCCTGCCTTATCATCCAAAGTAAGTTAGTTCCGGGCAACCCTTTCGTACATTTCAATCATTCCTTCTCGCTCATATGGATAATAATTTGAGGTGTCTTTTTTCCCACAGCAACGGGCGCGTCGTCCTTATCGTTCTTTACCCGCGAGTCTCCCACGCGTGTATTTGGACCCTAGCAGAAACTACCGGAAGAAGGACTACACACCCATAATGAATATTCTAGATGATGCTCTCCCAGGCTTCAGCATTAGGGGTGGCCACCTATAGCTCAGGAAAGAAAGGAACAAGAAGATGAGTTTCGCGCATAAAACTAACTTTAGTTGCATCCATGTCCCAAAACCAAGCAAGAAAGATGGATTCTACATCCTCGATCTCATGATTGAGGATCACCAAAAGCTTCGCATGACAAACAGAAATGATGATCATATCCACAAGTGGGTAGAATCTCATGGAGAAGTGGATTATAAACTTATAGATGACTTCTTTGGCATCCAAAGGGACATTGCCACGATTATCATGAAAGAAGTCGTCAATGAGAAGGGGATGTTCCACCACGGCCCTATATCGCGAGCTGACGTCCGAACTCACATAGGCATGCAACGTCATGACCTAACGCCAATCAAGAAGCTAGGGTCCATCCTCGATGATATGGAAGGATGGAATCTAGTGATTTACGATGCCGGTGATGATGATATGTGTCGGTTGAACTTGTATACTTTCTGTAGCGATGAAACTTTGTGATGTCCATGGTCCCTGCCGAACTTGCCTAATGCTACTTTGTTAGTTTGGGTACGATGACCTGCGTACCTATAGTTAATTAGTTTGCATACTATATGTTGCATCTAGTTGCTAACCCTTTCTTTTTCATGTTGCTCTAGTATATTTTGTTGCATATGATTGTACATTCTCTTGATGAAGATGCATCTCTAACAGGTACCTAGTTTCTTGATGGCGAAGAAGCAGTGCTATGTCGTGTACAAAGGGAAGGTTTCAAGGGTGTACGACGAGTGGCCTGAGCGTCAGGCGCAAGTGAATGGGGTCTCGGGCTCCAGCCATAAAGGCTTCAAAAGCAGACAAGAAGCAGAAGCTAGTTACTTGAGGTTCACGCTAGCGCGAAAGAGGACTCGTAACCACCGCCTCATGTACTGCATAGTTCCGCTCTCACTCATAGTGATATATCTTCTCACGTATATCATTTTTAGATGGATGACTATGTAGTTGCAAGTATTCGAGACTTGTATCGCTATTTTCGAAATGATGACAAGAGACCACTTTCTGTTGGATGATGATTATGATGATGAACACCTTGTATCGCTATGTATATGCTATGATTACATTTGTATGTGTATGATATGCTAGAGACTATTGTATAGAGCCCAAAACAAAATTAGCAGCACAAAATGTGGAGCAGAAAAAAAAATCAAAAACTAATAACAGTAGCGCGGGGTATGGCATTAGCAGCAGCGAGTTCTTAGCAGTAGCGCTCTTTGCACAAGGGCGTTGCAGCTATTATCAGCAGCGCTTGTTGCAGAAAAATGCTGCTGCTATCCCTAGTTAGCAGTAGCGCTGGTCAGGTCGCGCTACTGATAAGCATTAGCTATAGCGTCGTATCAGTAGCCCGGCCACCCATGCTACTGATAGGCATATACCGCGCTACTGCTAGGCTTTTCCCTAGTAGTGCTAGTTCCATGTCGTTAACGGCAAGTCTCTTTACTCATTCCATAATGTGTCATCCTGCAACTAACTCATTAGTCACATTGCTTGCAAGGCTTCTTATGATGTGCATTACCGAGAGGGCCCAGGTATACCTCTCTGATACTCGGAATAACAAATCCTAATCTCGATATCTGCCAACCCAACAAACACCTTCGAAGATACCTGTAGAGCATCTTTATAATCAACCAGTTACGTTGTGACGTTTGATAGCACATAAGGCATTCCTCCAGTATCCAGGAGTTGCATAATCTCATACTCAGAGGACTATGTATTTGACATGAAGAAAGCAGTAGCAATAAAACTGTATGATCATTATGCTAAGCTAACAGATGGGTCTTGTCCATCACATCATTCTCCTAATGATGTGATCCCATTCATCAAATGACAACACATGTCTATGGCTAGGAAACTTAACCATCTTTGATTAACGAGCTAGTCAAGTAGAGGCATACTAGGGACACAGTGTTTTGTCTATGTATCCACACATGTATCAAGTTTCCGGTTAATACAATTCTAGCATGAATAATAAACATTTATCATGAATAAGGAAATATAAAATAACAATTTTATTATTGCCTCTAGGGCATATTTCCTCCAGTATCCCACATGCACTAGAGTCAATAATCTGGATTACATTGTAATGATTCTAACACCCATGGAGTCTTGGTGTTGATCATGTTTTGCTCGTGGAAGAGGCTTAGTCAACGGGTCTGCCACATTCAGATCCATATATATTTTGTAAATCTCTATGTCTCCCTCCTTGACTAGATCACGGATGGATTTGAAGTGTCTGTTGATGTATTTGGTCTTTTTGTGAAATCTGGATTCCTTCGCCAAGGCAATTGCTCCAGTATTGTCACAAAAGATTTTCATTGGACCCGATGCATGATGTATTACACCTAGATCGGATATGAACTCCTCCATCTAGACTCCTTCATTTGCTGCTTCTGAAGCAGCTATGTACTCCGCTTCACACATAGATCCCGCCACGACGCTCTGCTTGGAACTGCACCAACTGACAGCTCCACCATTCAATAAAAATACGTATCCGTTTTGTGACTTAAAGTCATCCGAATCAGTGTCAAAGCTACCATCGACGTAACCATTTACGATGAGCTCTTTGTCACCTCCATAAACGAGAAACATATCCTTAGTCCTTTTTAGGTACTTCAAGATGTTCTTGACCGTTGTCCAATGATCCACTCCTAGATTACTTTGGTACCTCCCTGCTAAACTTATAGCAAGACACACATCAGGTCTGGTACACAGCATACCATACATGATAGAACCTATGGTTGAGGCATAGGGAATGGCTTTCATTTTCTCTCTATCTTGTACAGTGGTCAGGCATTGAGTCTGATTCAACTTCACACCATGTAACACAGGCAAGAACCCTTTCTTCGACTGATCCATTTTGAACTTCTTCAAAACTTTTATCATGGTATGTGCTTTGTGAAAGTCCTATTAAGCGTCTTGATCTATCTCTGTAGATCTTGATGCCCAATATAGAAGCAGCTTCACTGAGGTCTTTCGTTGAAAAACTTTTATTCAAGTATCTTTTTATGCTATCCAGAAATTCTATATCATTTCCAATCAACAATATGTCATCCACATATAATATTAGAAATGCTATAGAGCTCCCACTGACTTTCTTTTAAATACAGGCTTCTCCTAAAGTCTATACAAAATCATATCCTTTGATCACCTCATCAAAGTGTATATTCCAACTCCGAGATGCCTGCACTAGTCCATAAATGGATCGCTGGAGCTTGCACACTTTGTTAGAACCTTTAGGATTGATGTCTACTATGCAACTTTATTCTTGTAGAATCGTGTTGGGCCTCCAAGCGCAGAGTTTTGTAGGACAGTAGCAATTTTCCCTCAAGTGGATGATCTAAGGTTTATCAATCCGTGGGAGGTGAAGGATAAAGATGGTCTCTCTCAAACAACCCTTCAACCAAATAACGAAATGTCAAAGGGAAAACTCAATTCATCACAACAAGATAGAGAAGGAAAAACACCATATGATCCAACTATATTAACAAAGCCCGCGATACATCAAGATCATGACATCTCAAGAACACGAGAGAGAGATTAAACATATAGCTATTGGTACAAACCCTCAGCCCCGAAGGTGGACTACTCCCTCCACATCATGGAGACCATAGGGATGATGAAGATGGCCTCTGGTGATGATCTCCCCCTCCGGCAGGGTGCCGAAACGGGCTCCCGATAGTTTTTTCATGGCTACAAACGCTTGCAGTGGTGGAACTTCCTATCTAGGGTTATATCTGATGGTTCTCTATTTATAGGATTTTTTGGCGTCGGTTTCACGCGAAGATGGGCCTCGAGGTGAGCACAACCCACCGGGGCACGGACAAGGGCCCATGTGCGCCCCAGTATCTTGTGCCCTACTCCTTCACCTTCTGGTCCTTCCACAAAGCTTCGGGGGTCTCTTTTGTTCCAAAAAAATCATCAAAAAGTTTCAGCTCACTTGGAGAACTTTCATTTCTGCACAAAAAATGACACCATAGTAGTTCTGCTAAAAACAACGTCAGTCTGGGTTAGTTCCATGCAAATCATACCAAAACCATATAAAACTATTGTATACATGGCATGAATACTTCATAAATTATAGATACGTTGGAGACGTATCAGCATCCCCAAGCTTAATTCCTACTCGTCCTCGAGTAGGTAAATGATAAAAGAAATAATTTATGAAGTGTGAATGCTAGCAAAGTGCATAAGTTTGATCAATGATAATTTCAATCACTTTTCCTAGCATCATAACAAAAATTCTTTCTTATAAAACCTCATGTTAAAGTAGCAACCAATCCACATGTAAAGGTTCAAACAATGAATTCTCTTGAAACTCAACAACCTATGTTCTCAGTCACCAAGCAATTGCAATTCAACTTATTCAACAAAGTCGAAGTAAGATATCCACATACTCAATCATCATATAGTCTTCCATGATTGCTACTACGCAAAGCATATTCTTAGAACAAATGGCATCCATCGAACACAAAGAAAGATAGGGGCTTAATATTTCGCCTCCCAACTCATTTATCATAGAGATAATTGTCAACAATAATAAATCATGATCAAATATATTTGACTAGTCATATTTGCCTAGATCTTTCCCCACCACATGATGCTTGCCAACTAGAGAATAATAGAGGTTGAAATGAGAATTTATACTATTGACTCTTTGCATAAAAGTAAATACTAAAAAGTAAAAGATAGGCCCTTCATAGAGGGAAGCAGAGGTTGCTATGCGCTTTTTATTTGGATTCCCAAGCTCTTAATGCAAAGGAACGTCACATTATATTGCCCTTGTGATAGCAACCTTTATTATGCAGTCCGTCGCTTTTATTACTTTGCCATCACAAGTTCGTACAATGCTCAATTTTCCCTTACTATAAAAGATTAAACATATTTAGGAGAAATTTTTATTGCTTTATACACCGTTGACAACTTACTTGAAGGATCTTATTCAATCCATAGGTAGGTATGGTGGACACTCATGGCAAGAAACTAGGTTTAAGGGTTTTTGGATGCACAAGTAGTATCTCTACTTAGTACAATTTTTTGGCTAGCAAAAGATCCTAGGCAAACACCACATGCATGTTGGAGGATCTATGACAATATAACTTCTATGCAAATATACACAACCATAACTCATTACGTTGTCTTCCTTGTACAACTTCAACTAATTTTCTCAAGTTTGAAAATAATTAATGGGTATTCACAATCATAGAAGATTTCCAAGATATTATATTTGCATGTGAAAGTTCTCTTCCTTATATTAATCATTCATGAACTGCTTGTATGACCAATATTGTAATTGTCAAGCTTCAAAAGATTTCATTTTATAAATCCAATATGAAGCCACTACTAGGCATGATATTAACATATAATTTCAACTTCATGATATTCAATTCATTCAACAATTTACTCATAGGATATAAGTGAAGCATAAGAGTAAATGACAAACTACTCCAAAAAGATATAAGTGAAGATCAAACGAGTAGTTAAGTAAATAGGTAGCTATGTGAGGACTCTCTCTTATTTAAAAGCTTCAGATCTAAGTATTTTATTAAAACAGCAAGCAAAATAAAATAAAAAGAAATTCCAAGAATAGCACACATCATGCAAAAAAGCAAAGGCTCAACCGAGACTAACCGATAATTATTGATGAAGAAAGGTGGGATGCCTACCGAGGCATCCCCAAGCTTAGATGCTTGAGACTTCTTGAAATATTATCTTGGGATGCCTTGGGCATCCCCAAGCTTTATATTTTGTGTCTCCTTAATTCCTTTTATACCACGGTTTTCCTAAATCTTAAAAACGTCATCCACACAAAACTCAACAAGAACTCGTGAGATAAGTTAGTATAAATCAATGCAAAAACCTTATCATTCTCTACTATAGAAAATCACTAAAATTATTATTTAACATTTCATACTAAATGCCTCTGCATATTTAATACTCCTATCCTCAAATAGAATCATTAAAGAATCAAACATATGCAAACAATGCAACCATAACAGCAATCTGCCAAAACAGTGCAGTCTGTAAAGAATGCAAGATTTATCATACTTCCCTAACTCCAAAAATTCTGAAAAATTACCACACTGTAGAAAATTTATTATAGCTTATTATGAAAAAAGTTTCAAAATTTTATCACATTCTGACTTTTCTCAGGAATATTTGCAACAACGACAATGTTTCTATTTTGAAACAACAACACGTGGACTTGCAAAATAAGCATGGCAAAGGCTATACTTGACATTTTTATTGAAGTAAAAGATGCAAAACATTATTATAGATAGCATAAATCAAATCCTAACAAAATAAAATGATGCTCCAAGCAAAACTCATATCATGTGACGAATGAAAATATAACCCCAAGTAAGGTTACCGGTAATGTTGGAGACGAAAGAGGGGATGCCTTCCGGGGCATCCCCAACCTTAGTTGCTTGGATCTTCCTTAAATATTACCTTGCAAGTGCCTTGGACATCCAAAAGCTTAGGGTATTGTCACTACTTACTCTCCTCATATCGATATCTCACCCAAAACTTGAAAACTTCAATCACACAAAACTTAACGGAACTTCGTGAGATAGGTTAGTATGATAAAGAGCAAACCATTCACTTTAGTTCTGTCAAAGACAAGATTCATAACTGTTTCCACTCAATGCCTACTGTAATATATCATTTCCACAATTTATATTGAGCAATATAAGCCATATAAACTAGAATACAAGCAAACTATGCATTGAAAACAGAATCTGTCAAAAACAGAACAGTCTGAAGTAATTTGTACTCCAACCATACTTATGTAACTCTAAAAATTATGAACAATTAGTAAAACGTGTATAATTTGTATATATATCAGCTTTAAAAAATTCAGATCAAAATCTCATTCCAGTGAATTTACAAAATTCTTGTACTGAGCGCAATAGTTTCTATTTTTGCACAGATTCAAGTCAACTATCATCCACACTATCCCAAAGGCTTTACTTGGCACTTTATTGAAACAAAAGAAATAAACCATGATTACTACATTATCATATTCATGTGAGGACACATAAACAATAAGTATAAGTGTTGGGTTGTCTCCCAAGAAGTGCTTTTCTTTAATGCCTTTTAGCTAGGCATGATGAGTTCAATGATGCTCGCATAAAAGATAGGACTTGAAAAAATAACAAGAGCATCATGAATCACATGGAAAGAACATTTAAGTCTAACCCACTTCCTATGCATATGGATTTTGTGAGCAAACAATTTATGGGAACAAGAATCAACTAGCATAGGAAGGCAAAACAAGCAAAACTTCAAGATTTTCAACACATAGAGAGGAAACTTGATATTATTGAGATATGTAGAAGCACATGTTCCTCTCGCATAATAATTTTCAGTAGCGTACTGAATTAATTCAACAATATAGCTATCACATAAAGCATTCTTTTCATGATCCACAAGCATATGAATTTTATTACTCTCCACATAAGCAAATTTATTCTCATGAATAGTAGTGGGAGCAAACTCAACAAAATAACTATCATGTCATACTTGATTGGCATAATCATAATGAGAATTTAAATTATGATGACAAGTTTCACGGTTATCATTATTATTTATAGCATATGTGTCATCACCATAATCATCATATATAGCAACTTTATTCTCATATTCAATTGAAACCTCTTCAAAAATAGTGGATTCATCACTAAATAAACTCATGACCTCTCCAAATCCACTTTCATCAATATTGTGAAAAGATTCAACACCATCAAAAATAGTGGGATCATTACCTAGAGTTGACACTCTTCCAAACCCACATTCATCATTGCAATCATCATAAATAGGAGGCATGCTACCATTATAACAAATTTGCACATCAAAACTTCGGGGAATAAAAATATCATCTTCATCAAACATGGCATCCCCAAGCTTATGGCTTTGCATATCATTAGCATGACGGATATTCAAAGAATTCATACTAACAACATTGCAATCATGCTCATCATTCCTGGCAAACATTTTACAGAATTCTTCTTCTATCAATTGAGCACAATTTCCATTTCCATCATTTTCATGGAAGACATTATAAAGATGAATAATATGATGCAATCTCAATTGCATTTTTTTTGTAGTTTTGTTTTTTGTAAACCAAACTAGTGATAAAACAAGAAACTAAAAGATTCAATTGGAAGATCTAAAGATAGACCTTCATGCACTCACCTCCCCGGCAACGGCGCCAGAAAAGAGCTTCGTTGACGGGGTGTGAGTGTCGCTTACCTAACCTCCCCGGCCATGGCGCTAGAAAAGAGCTTGATGTGTACTACGCAACTTTATTCTTGTAGAATTGTGTTGGGCCTCCAAGCGCAGAGTTTTGTAGGATAATAGCAATTTTCCCTCGAGAGGATGATCTAAGGTTTATCAATCCATGGGAGGTGTAGGATGAAGATGGTCTTTCTCAAATAACCCTACAACCAAATAACGAAAAGTCTCTTGTGTCCCCAACACACCAAATAAAATGGTAATTTGTATAGGTGCACTAGTTCGGCAAAGAGATGGTGATACAAGTGTAATATGGATAGTAGATATTGATTTTTGTAACAATAACAATAAAAAACAGCAAGGTGGCAATTGATAAAATGGAGCACAAACGGTATTGCAATGCTTGAAAATGAGGCCTAGAGTCCGTACTTTCGCTAGTGCAATCTCTCAACAATGCTAATATAATTGGATCATATAACCATCCCTCAAAGTGCGATGAAGAATCACTCCAAAGTTCCTATCTAGTGGGTAACATAAGAAGAAATTTTTTGTATGGTACAAAACCACCTCGAAGCTATTCTTTCCAATCAATCTATCCTAGAGTTCGTACTAAAATAACACAAAGCTATTCTTTATGTTCAATCTAACCAAGAGTTCGTACTAAAAATAACACCATATGATACATGTCAACCAATTATAATGTCACCTAGACACTCCTATGTCACCACGAGTATCCGTGAGTTGATTATGCGATATGCATCAAACGATTTTAGATTCATAATACTCAATCCAACACAAAGAACCTCAAAGAGTGCCCCAATATTTCTACATGAGAAACAAAGACGAGAACGTGCATCAACCCCTATGCATAGATTGCCCCAATGTCACCTCGGGAATCCGCGAGTTGAGTGCCAAAACACATATCAAGTGAATTAATACAAACCCTCAGCCCCGAGGGTGGACTACTCCCTCCTCATCATGGAGACCATAGGGATGATGAATATGGCCTCTGGTGATGATCTCCGCCTCCAGTAGGGTGCCGAAACGGGCTCCCGGTTGGTTTTTCATGGCTATAGAGGCTTGCGGTGGCGGAACTTCCGATCTAGAGTTATTTTTGATGGTTTCTCTATTTATAGGATATTTTGGCATCGGTTTCACGTGAAGATGGGCCTCGAGGCGAGCACAACCCACCGGGGCATGAACAAGGGCCCAGGTGCACCCCAGTGTCTTGTGCCCTACTCCTTCACCTTCTGGTCCTTCCACGAAGCTTCGGGGGTCTCTTTTGTTCCAAAAAAATCATCAAAAAGTTTCAGCTCATTTGGAGAACTTTCATTTCTGCACAAAAAACAACACCACGATAGTTCTGCTGAAAACAGCGTCAGTCCGGGTTAGTTCCATGCAAATCGTATCAAAACCATATAAAACTATAGTAAGCATGGCATGAATACTTCATAAATTATAGATACATTGGAGACGTATGAAGGATCGACAAAACCTTTTGGTTGTATCATATACAATTCTTCTTTAAGTAATCCATTAAGGAATGCAGTTTTGACATCCTTTTGCAAGATTTCATAATCATAAAATGCGGTAATTGCTAACATGATTCGGACAGGCTTAAGCATCTCTACAGGTGAGAAAGTCTCATCATAGTCAACTCCTTGAACTTGTCGAAAACCTTTTGCAACAAGTCGAGCTTTATAGACAGTAACATTACCATCAGCATCAGTCTCCTTCTTGAAGATCCATTTATTCTCTATGGGTCGCCAATCATCGGGCAAATCCACCGAAGTCCATACTTTGTTCTCATACACGAATCTTATCTCAGATTTCATGGCCTCAAGCCAATTATCGGAATTTGGGCTCATCATAGATTCTTCATAGATCGTAGGTTCGTCATGGTCAAGCAACATGACTTCCATAACAGGATTGCCGTACCACTCTCGTGCGGATCGTGCTTTGGTTGACCTACGAGGTTCTGTAGTAACTTGATCTGAAGTTTCATGATCATTATCATTAGCTTCCTTTCTAGTTGGTGTAGGGATCACGGGAACGGATTTCTCGTACGAGCTACTTTCCAAATTGAGAGAAGTTACAATTACCTCATCAAGTTCTACTTTCCTGCCACTCACTTCTTTCGAGAGAAACTCCTTCTCTAGAAAGGTTCCATTCTCGGCAACAAAGATCTTGCCTTTGGATCTGTGGTAGAAGGTGTACCCAATTGTTTCCTTAGGGTATCCTATGAAGACGCACTTCTCCGATTTGGGTTCGAGCTTATCAGGCTGAAGCCTTTTGACATAAGCATCGCATCCCCAAACTTTGAGAAACGACAGCTTAGGTTTATTGCCAAACCACGGTTCATATGGTGTCGTCTCAACGGATTTTGACGGTGCCCTACTTAACATGAATGCATCTGTCTCTAATGCATAACCCCAAAACAATAGTGGTAAATCAGTAAGAGACATCATAGATCGCACCATATATAATAAAGTACGATTACGACATTCAGACACACCATTAAGCTGTGGTGTTCTAGGTGGCGTGAGTTGTGAAACTATTCCACATTGTTTTAAATGAAGGACAAACTCGTAACTCAAATATTCACCTCCACGATCAGATCGTAGAAACTTTATTTTCTTGTTACGATGATTCTCCACTTCACTCTAAAATTCTTTGAACTTTTCAAATGTTTCAGACTTGTGTTTCATTAAGTAGATGTACCCATATCTGCTCAAATCATCTGTGAAGGTCGAAAAATAACGATACCTGCCACGAGCCTCAACACTCATCAGACCACATACATCGGTATGTATTATTTCCAATAAGTCATTGGCTCGTTCCATTGTTCCGGAGAATGGAGTTTGAGTCATCTTGCCCATGAGGCATGGTTCGCAAGTATCAAACGATTCATAATAAAGTGATTCCAAAAGTCCATCTGCATGGAGTTTCTTCATGCGTTTTACACCAATATGACCTAAATGGCAGTGCCACAAACATGTGTCACTATCATTATCAACTTTGCATCTTCTGGCATCAATATTATGAATATGTGTATCACTAATATTGAGATTCAACAGAAATAGACCACTCTTCAAGGGTGCATGACCATAAAAGATATTACTCATATAAATAGAACAACCATTATTCTCTGATTTAAATGAGTAACTGTCTCGCACTAAACAAGATCCAGATATAATGTTCATGCTCAATGCTGGCGCCAAATAACAATTATTTAGGTCTAAAACTAATCCTGAAGGTAGATGTAGAGTTAGCGTGCCGACGGCGATCACATCGACCTTGGAACCATTCCCGACGCGCATCGTCACCTCGTCCTTAGCCAATCTTCATTTAATCCATAGTCCCTGTTTCGAGTAAGAAATATGAGCAACTGAACCGGTATCAAATACCCAGGAACTACTACGAGAATTAGTAAGGTATGCATCAATAACATGTATATCAAATATACCTTTGTTCACTTTGCCATCCTTCTTATCTGCCAAATACTTGGGGCAATTCCGCTTCCAGTGACCAGTCCCTTTGTAGTAGAAGCACTCAGTTTTAAGCTTGGATCCAGCTTTGGGTTTCTTCCCGGGAGTCGCAACTTGCTTGCCATTCTTCTTGAAGTTCCCCTTCTTTCCCTTGCCCTTTCTCTTGAAACTAGTTGTCTTGTTAACCATCAACACTTGATGCTCCTTCTTCATTTCTACCTCTTCAGCTTTGAGCATTAAGAAGAGCTCGGGAATAGTCTTTTCCATCACGAAGCCTTTATAGCTTGGTGGCAGTGATTGAAGAACTCTGTCAATGACACAATCATCTAGAAGATTAACTCCCAGCTGAGTCAAGTGATTATGATATCCAAACATTCTGAGTATGCGTTCACTGACAGAACTGTTCTCCTCCATCCTGCAGCTATAGAGCTTGTTGGAGACTTCATATCTCTCAACTCGGGGCATTTGCTTGAAATATTAACTTCAACTCGTGGAACATCTCATATAGTCCATGACGTTCAAACATCTTTGAAGTCCCGATTCTAAGCCGTAAAGAATGGCACACTAAACTATCGAGTAGTCATCAGATCGATCTTGCCAGACGTAAAGTCGGCATCTGCTCCTGCAGCAGGCCTTTCATCTAGCGGTGCATCAAGGACATAATTCTTCTATGCAGCAATGAGGATAATCTTCAAATTATGGACCCAGTCTGTGTAGTTTCTACCATCATCTTTCAACTTAGCTATCTCTAGGAACACATTAAAATTCAAGGGGACAGTAGCACGGGCCATTGATCTACAACATAGATATGCAAAAACTATCAGGACTAAGTTCATGATAAATTAAGTTCAATTAATCATATTACTTAAGAACTCCCACTTAGACATCCCTCAAGTCATCTAAATGATACGTGATCCAAATCAACTAAACCATGTCCAATCATCACGTGAGATGGAGTAGTTATCAATGGTGAATATCTCTATGTTGATCATATCTACTATATGATTCACGTTCAACCTTTCTGTCTCCAGTGTTCTGAGGCCATGTCTGTACATGCTAGGCTCGTCAAGTTTAACCCGAGTATTCCGCATGTGCAAAACTGGCTTGCACCAGTTGTATATGAACGTAGAGCCTATCACACCCGATCATGACATGGTGTCTCAGCACGAAGAACTTTCGCAATGGTGCATACTTGGGGAGAACACTTATACCTTAAAATTTAGTTAAGGGATCATCTTATAATGCTACCGCCGTACTAAGCAAAATAAGATGCATAAAGATAAACATCACATGCAACCAAAATATGTGACATGATATGGCCATCATCATCCTGTGCTTTTGATCTCCATCTCCAAAGCAACGTCATGATCTCCATCGTCACCGGCTCGACACCTTGATCTCCATTGTAGCGTCGTGGTCGTCTAGCCAACTATTGCTTCTACAACTATCACTACCGCTTAGTGATAAAGTAAAGCAATTGCATGGCGTTCATACAATAAAGCAACAACCATTAGGCTCCTACCAGTTGCTGATAACTTTTACAAAACTTGATCATCTCATACAACAACGTATATCAATCATGTCTTGACCATATCACATCACAAGCATGCCTTGCAAAATCAAGTTAGGCGTCCTCTACTTTGTTGTTGCAAGTTTTACGTGGCTACTACGGGCTTCTAGCAAGAACCGTTCATACCTACGGCACAAAACCACAATAGAGATTTATCAAGTTCACTGTTTTAACCTTCAACAAGGATCGGTTGTAGTCCAATTCGATTCACCTAAAGTAGGAGAAACAGACACCCGCCAACCACCTTTATGCAAAACTAGTTGCATGTCTGTCGGTGGAACCGGTCTCATGAACGTGGTCATGTAAGGTTGGTCTAGCACTACTGGAATCATGAACTTTGCCGTTAGACGTTTCTTTGCTGTCAGCTAGCTGATGGCAAAAAGGGTCTTTGCCATTAGCTTGAAGAAAACTGATGGCAAAGAAGCAACTGACGGCAAAGAAATTGTTTGCCGTCAGTCGTATATTTGTCGTTCGCTAGCGGACGACAAAGGGGCAGGGTGGGCTGCTAGCGAGAGCCACCTAATGGCCACTTTCTTTGCCGTCCACTAGCTGATGGCAAAGAATATTTACCGTGCGCTAGCAGACGTCAAAGAAAGTGGCCAAACTAACGTCTGCTAGCTAGGCTCTTTGCCGTCTGCTAGCGGACGGCAAAGAGTTGTGCCCTATCTAACAAAACGCCCTCGCCCTACCCCTCTATATCCCCTCTCTCTCCCTCCCCTCATCCCAACCCTGCGCCACCGCCCGCCCTGGCTGCCCCGCCCCACC